>NC_143400.1:74526927-74682819 GCF_052110815.1 Crocodylus siamensis | reverse complement strand
CACAGTATACTACTCCATTCTTATCCGAAAGCAAAGTGACAAGCACTTTGGTAGACTGGTTCAAAACTGACCCAGTTGTGTGTTTTCAGAAATCTGTCTTCGTACTTCAGGGACACAGTTTCTCACCGGCAACAGAACATCCAGTATAGTCCTGACCCACCATTCCTGGTTTTCCCAGGATCATACTGTCTGTCTTGTTTTACTCATGGTAACAGAACACTACGTGTTTGACAATAATCCTGATAAGTTTCTTCCTGACCAGTTCTGACAGAAACTTGATGTACCAAGAAGTCAAAACACTCACCAGACTGGAAATCTGCATCATAAGTGTAAAACTATTCTGCCAGTTTTACAAATCAGGAGGTGGGAGGATTAAAGCAATTATGAAGGTTTGTTTTTTTTTTAAATATGTAATTAAATTGCCCAACATCGTGATTTAGAACAGTCAGCTCATAAGGACTTTTGAAAGTCCATATGACAAAAAAAGGGAGGAGATAAAACATAAAAAAGTAACTTTGAGGCTAACTGCAGAGAGCTCAGACCAACTACTTAGAAATAAAAGGAAAGCTAGTCTATGTACATTTTCGCTACTTTAGTTTCAGTCTTCAAAGCCTCTTGGAAACTAAAAACTAAGTCACTGAACAAAAGGAATGAATGAGAGTCATAACAGTTTAAAATTTAAGACACAGTGAACTCCACCTACCTGCCAATTACAGGCTTTTGTTCTGCTTAATTCAATAAGGGATCTAAAAATTTCCTAAAAGATGAAAACGACTAAAAAAGAGACACAGTTCCATTTTAAATATAGGGTATGAACCACCTAGGCTCTGTCATTAACTTCAAGGGTATTCTCAACAGGATGGTAAAACATGGCTGGCACAGTGCTTAGCATTTTAGAGCCTAAATAATCCAATACACAAACTCAAGGAAATACTCCACTGGACTTCAGGTGAGCACTGGATTGACCTCTGATGCCTAAGATGTAGACAGTTTTGTGATTGCAAGTGAAATGCTTCTGGCCCTGAAACATTAAGGAAAAAGGGACACTGATCTTCAGGGCTGGAAAAAGCAACCCACAGACTGGGATGCAGAAAGACAAAGATAAAAAGTTGGCTCTGCAAGACATTCACTCCCTAGAATTAGTGGAATCTCATGGAATGTGGCAGGGCATAAGAGCCCTACACATCCCACCTGAGAGCAATAAGAAGCGATCTGAAAAACTGCAATGTGAAACGGATTTCTTCTAGTGGGTCTCCAAACACATGGCACTTTGAGTTCTCCATTTGCCTCCCACCTCAAAAGAAGGATGCTGTATTTACAGCCTCAGTCCTATAATCCAGTAGAAAGATTCATGAAGTATAATCATATACTCATGGTATTACAATGGAGAGGTGTCCCTTGCTTTTACACAGGCAAGGACGTGATATCATTGATCATTTCCACACCTCACCACAATGAGATTATCCTCAAAGTCTGATCCTACGCTACAGAAGGCAAAGGGAGCTTCTCCTTCAACTCCCATGGGAGCAGAATCAAGCCTAAAGTGAGAACTGAACCTGGGACATCTTTATTCTCTTATCTATTAGCAGAAAACAGTGCACACAGGGAACTAGGGCTTTTGACATGTAGGAAGTTATTCTGAAGTGAAACTGCCAAAGCTGACAAAGAGCACTCCTGAGAAGGTTTGAATGAATAACACCACTCACATTTCAAACCACGAAAATATTCTGCATAGTCTTCACCAAGCAATGTGGCAATCACTTAAATTTTAATAGGTGCCTAGAAGGAAGTAATGCAAAATGCACTAGGAATGTATCTGGGTGAAGTGACTAGTTCTGATCATAAACAAGTTGTAAGAGAAAGGCTGAAGAGCAAGTAGTGAAGAACATGCCTCAATGTTTATTTCTTCATCAGGTCTGTAAAATAAAAAGATTGGCATTCACTATTAAAATATATATTTGTTCCTCTATAAAAAGAGAGAAACCTTCCAGAAGTAAACCCATGAGTTTCGGGTCTTACTGAGTCTGCAAATAAGCAGACAAGAAAAAATGTGCTTAGTCAGTGCTAACCAATTAAAACAAGTCTTGCCATTTGTTTCAGTGGGTGCTCCTATTGACCTTATTGGACCATGGACCTCAGGAAGTGTATGAAATATTCCTATTCATGTCTGCTGGGTGTTTCTGTCAAGAAGATCAAGATTGTCAGACTTGGGAGAACTTGCACATGATCAAGTCCCAAGGACTGAGTGTGGGATTATAGGTAAACTCATGGATATAGGAAAAAGAAAGAGAGCATTCCCTCCTTACCCCTCAAATAAGCTGTTCTCATTTACTGTTAAATATCATTTAGACAGCACCGATGATATATTATGTCAAAGATCAGAATAGTGTCGGTTCTTATAAACATACAACATGGAACACCAATGAAGGGATTTCAATTCTGAAGTGGCTAAATAAAGCGTAGACTACAGACAATATTAATGAGGGCTTCAGAAAATGCTAGCATGCTTTAGAAAACTTTGTTTTAAGTTTTTCCCCCCAAATGTACAGAATGCAGCATTTGGTTCAAGTTTCCCTTAGCTGCTGTTTAAATGCCTTTAGCTCTGTGAATGAATAAGTGGAATTACCTACCCATACTTCACTTTGATCCTGTCATTGTCTGGGTTGCAGTAGAGTCTTTCCAGATGCTCCTGGGAGTCATTGGTCACACTCTGCCAAGTCTGTGAAGCAGTCCTCCTGACCTGCCAGTGGTAGGGCAACACAGTGTGATGTTTGGGACAGTCACTGCCATAAACACAAGTGCCTTGCAGAAAATCCACACAGATTCCAATCTCATCCTCCTGATGGGTATGGTATTGCAGCTGGTTCAAGAGCTCAAATACAAGATCGAGAGATGCCTCTTCGCTTTTGTCCTGGAATATCCCAGCACTGAATTTATCATCTGGGTTCAAACTGTACTGCATGAGGCAGTTGTTCTCCTGGAATAAGCCAGATGAATAGCCTTCTAGCATCTTGTCTAGGAACACCGGGCAGGCTGCAGCATCACTTGAGGCCGTGAGCAAGGGGTGATCCTGGAATGATTCGTTAGTGGATTCGGCAGCAGTTCCAGGAGTGGTTTCTGAAGGGAAGCTCTGATCCCCAGCCTGAGCCTCCTGCTCAGGGTGCCCAGAAGGCGGATGAGCCTCTGGCATCTGTCTCTGCACATGAGGAACTGCTGGCATCAGCACTGCCACATTGCTGTCCGGCTGGGAGCAGGAGGCATTAAGTCCTAAAGCTTTTTTCCCCGCAGTTTCACATAAATTACTATGACCTCCACCCTGGCCTCTGGGCACAAAAACCCCATCCAAGGTCCCAGCTCCCAGCACGCTGGCAAAGATTGGCCGCAAAGCCATTAAAGTTTGCGTGTCCAGCCTCTTCTGTGCTTGCTGCTTCTTCTTAAAGCAAGGTTTAACTGGAGGGATCTTCTCAGAGAGCCTCACTTGGGGAGGGAAGTCTTCTGAAGGGGGGCCCTTCATCGTTGGGCACGGGGCCTGCTGAACAACACAAGCTGGCTCTGGCATGGCGTCCATCAGGCAGACACTGCTCTCTCCGAACCACTTTCAAAGTCCCAGGGGCGCACAACAACCAACCTAGGACAGACAGGAAAACAAGACAGTTAAGCTATGAGCAATTAGAGACTAACACAAACAAGATCACCCCTGGAGAGGATTTCAAGCTGGCAACAGCAAACCGCTCCTCCTCCTCCTCCTGTGTCTGTGGGTAGCCCCCAGGCACATGCAGCTAACTCCGACTAATTAATCCCAAACACACAGCTTGCCTCCCTCTCCCACGCAGGTCTCGGAGAGGCTCCCACGCACGCACACAGTCCCCGAGGAGCGGGGCTGCACCAGCCCCGGCCCCGGCCGCCCGCCTGCAATGTCACATTCCCACCGCAGCCTTCATCCGCGCCCCGGTTCCTCCCCACGCGCGGGCCGCCCCGACTCAGGCGCCCGCGACGCTGGGTCACCGCTGCGTGACACGGCCCCGCCCGGCGGCGCTGCCCGGGCACGCGGGGCAGCCGCGGGAGCCCGAGTCTCCGTCCCCGTGCCCGTCCCGCGGCGGCTGCTCTGCCCGGCGGGCTCCTGTCGAAGCGGGAAGGTCCCCCGCGGCCGCCCCAGGGTCCGGCTGAGGGGCGCCGCTCTCTCCCGCCCTGCCCCCCAGGACAGCCGCGGTCCCGCGCGCCTGGAGCGGGGGGCGGCGTTACCTGGGGGCGGCCCCGCGCTAGACGCGCGGGCAGCCGGCGTGGGCTCCTGCTCCGTGCATCGCCAACCCTGCCCGGTCCCCGCTGCCTCTGGCCCAGCACCGCCCGGCTGCTGCTTTTAAACCTCGCTTCCTGGAGGCGCTGCCCCGGCGCGGGCGGGCGGAGCCAGCGGGCGGCTGCAGCCGAGTGGCGGCGCCGAGCCCCGGGAACGCCCCCGCCCCGCCCCCGTCCGGCAGGCACAGCTGGGCCCCGGCCCCGGCGCACCGCGCCCCCCGGCCACCCTCGGCTCCCCGCCTGCCGTGGGCGGGGCGAGCCGGGGCCCGGGACACTGCTCGGGAGACGTGTGCGTGTGTGCATGTGTACGTGTGCGTGCGTCTGCGCACGTGTGTGTCTGTGTGCGTGCGTGCGCGCGCCCACATGCCGAGCGGGGGTAGGTTTCCCGGGAGCCCGGGCCTGCTGCCGCCGCGGTGCCGTGGGCAGGGGAGGGCGCAGCGCCGTTACTGCCACCGCTGGCCCCGGCTGAGTCCACGGGAAGATTCCCGCGTGCTTGCAAGGCGCCAGGAGCTGATCCCGCCAGGTGCCTGCCCAGGGCCCACCGAAGCCCACGGGGTGGGGTGGGGGCAGTTACCTGCCTGCACCTCGCTAGGGACGGGGCCTAAGCCCTTACCTAGGTAATGTCTGTAAAGTGCTTGGAAAATGAAAGTTACGTTACTCTAGTACAGAGTCAACCTGGCCTTTTTCCCTGCATTTTTTAAAGAGTGGTCACAACTGGGATATTTTACTCATGGCTCCATAAAGAATGTGCTTTTAATTTTGCTCTTCTGCATCAGCCGTTACTACGCGGTCATCATTGTTTCTGCAGTTTGTGTGCAGGCCAGAGTATGACAGGGCGGTTCAGCCTGCTGGTGCCATTGGTTGCAATGTTTCTATGGTGAGTCACAGACCCATTTGATAAGTGAGTTTCAGCAGACCGCCTGGCTACGTGTCCATCGATTTCAAATGACTGGAGAACACGATTCCCTTTACCTGGGGTAATTAACACCATCAGATAAAGTGAATTATCAAAAGGAAAGTAATAAAATAGGAGCTAATGTCCACCCAGCAGGCAGTGAGTGGCAATGTGGAAGACAACGCCACATCCTCAGTTCAGACAGACCTAATGACACAGTCAATTTATTTTTTTAAATAACCACCTTTCTGAAATAGTGATTGAAATATATCTTGTTCTAAAATAATAGAACTTGGAACAGCTTGTGAGATGCAAATAAATATTACCTAGGGTTTGTCTCCACACACAAGCATCCCTCCCACCAAATTCAGGGGGATGTAAATGAGGGAAAAATGCAACTCAAAACAACTCTCTATGCACAGACATATAATTCAGAAGATACACCATAGCATGCCACAAGATCACAGAGCAATTTTTGAAGCTACACCACACACACACATAAACCATGACTGCCACAAATATATGATCTCATTTCTAAATATATGTTTCAGTCTTCAGTGGAAGAAAGTGAACTTTAATTAATTCTTTCAAATAGTAAACTGCATTGGAGTGTGTGCAGTAATTTACTGTGCGGCCATCCAAGTAATGGAATAGTCAGTAGATGCACTTTCTTTTTACAGTGAAGTCTGGGGGGAAGCTTCTTTGCTTTACCCTCAGATGTTCACATTTTCAAAAACAAGTAAGTGGTCAAGCTCCAACAAGCTTTCTAATGATAAAAACAGAACTTGCCTTTGCATCTGGATACTTACTATGATGCCTATAATTTGTGGAGACAGTGTGATACAGCAAGGCTGATTTTATCACCCTTAGGACCAATATTCCACTCATTCAATATTGTGCAGGGAATAAAAAATGAGTACAACTTGGAAAGATATTACAGAAGGGGAAGCAATGGATGTGACTGCGTGCAATTGCATATGATGCATGTTCTCTTTTCCCTTTTAACCTCTTATAGGAGTTATGAAATGCAGTAGAATAATGCAATAGGTGGATCAGATGTGTTATTATATTGGGTGCAAACAGGACAAGAAATCCATGCTTGGAAAGACCCTGGGCAAACACGCTCATAGTCGAAATGTAACGTTGGCAGGATGCAGTGTGATGAACCGCAGATGTGTTAATGTTGGAGGAAAGGTAGTTGAACAGCAGGAAAGAGATTGGTAAGCCAAGGAGGTGTCAAGGAGACTGGGTCCAGGAGGTCCACAGAAACCTACCAGGAATAGACAAAGAATTTTAAAAAGGTTTTGTGTGCTAGAAATGACAAGATACGTCTGTGTGGAAACTCTGGCTAGTTCTGACCCATTTCTAGAACTCCGAAGAAAGTGTTGTCATGAGAAATCTAAGGGATAAAACGGAGCAAGAGGGGTTCGTTTGAGGTTTGCTAGGAATTTGCTAGTGTGAGCTGATCTGCTGGAGCCATTCATCATGAGACAGCTAGCATTTTCCTCACCAGCCCAGGTGTAAGCCCAGATCAAATGCTCGTAAATGTAATTATTGTGTGGTGTGAGTATAGTTGCTAATAACTGTATTATAACATTGCTACCCAATGTATAGTTAGTATTCTGTGTATTTTTGAGCGTTTGTTTAAAGTAACTGTACAGTTGTTTTTGGCCTTTGGATTTAATAAAGTCATTCTAGCTGAATTACAGACTAGGTCATTTGAATGAATTCAATACCTGAATCCCAAATACACACAACTGGGGCTCCATAGACCTAGGCGTGTTGAATCAGAGATATATATGAGCCAAGAACAATTGCACTGCAGTAGATTACCATCCTAACTCAAGGTATTGCTGGATATTTCAGCAGAAAAGCTTGCTGCTAGAATCAGTATTATGTCTTTTCGGGGGCTTTTTCCCCAGACTAGGAGGTAAGTAAGATATGTAGATACTGTGATATAGGCAGGGCCAAAAGACTTCCATAAGACCCTTTTAGTCATGGATACCTTAAAATCACTCTTTCCCATCAATACTTTCCACAGCGGGTTTGGATCTACCTGCGTGTATCCTGTTTGTGTTCCCAGGACCCACATAAGTAGTAGGCTACCCTCCTGTCTTCTATATGTATTTATAGACCCTTTGCTTTCATGTGCATGCAGCAGAACAAGATAGGAGAGGAGATACCCAGTTACCTTTTTCCTTCTGTTGCTTTGCTGAAAATGTTCTAGAAACTATGAAGAAAAAGTGACCTTTAGGGGCTACCCACTTGTAGTAAAAAGAACATGGTGATACAACTGAGCTGTCAGTCTGCTATCGAGTCATGTGGAAAAAATGTAAGTAGTCAGAAATAGATGTCCCCTAAAAAGTTAAGCCAGGGGCAAATACTCTTTCAGGGGTGATGTGTAGCAGGGTACCACTAATGAGCCTTAGGGCAGAACTGTAGGGAGGGACTGCAACATGCACATTTTTCTAAAACCGTTGATGTCTGTGATCACTCAGTTCCCCCATTGCATCACACATCATTCAGATGTCCCCCCACATACCAACAGACAGCTACAAAAACATTTATTTCCAAACATGCTGAGGTGCAAGTCTTTTTTCCTGATAGCAAGTTAACTTTGAATGTTATTAAAATCAATTTCTGTAGTAATTTAGAGCCAGGTTAAGTTTATAGGAGTTGTCTTTTGTTATTAATACCTTGGTTTCGCCGTCCCCTACCACACTTCTTCAGACCACGCATCTTTACAGGATCACAGAGCCATTTCTGAGGTTACCACATACAGAGACACCAACCCTGACTGCAGTGAAGGTCTGATTTTTATTTCCAAATATGTGTTTCCAATCCTTTATAGACATCTGCAGACTGTCAGTTGATATGTTTGTACTGTGTATCAAATGCTGAACAGGAGGCTTTAGATTCAGCATAAAACTTGGAGGCAGGCTTCACAGTAGTTTATTATACTTTTTGGAATCTGGGCCATGAAAGCATGGGCCACTGCATTTAAATAATTTTTTTTTACTGGGTTCCTAGTAACTAGGAAAACAAGCTGGTTAAGTGAAAAGTACTTCTCCCCCTTTAAGATACCTTCCCCAGCTGCATTATCTAGATCAGTAATCTGCCTGAAACCTTGTGTGTTTACATTTTCATTTTTTCAAATATGGAACAGGTGAACTTTGAAACTGCTGAAAAGAAAAGGCTCTGAATAATTCAGGCGTTGTGTGGAGCGTATCTCTGTATGGCACCTGAGCCAGTCCCTTCAGATAAAAAGTGATGCAAGGTCAGAATGCAAACCAGTCTGTACAGTAAAACTACCTTCTCCTTGTGTAATTAGTGTCATCATGAGAGAAACACCTTTGTTATTTTTAGAGCTTAGCCACTAGAAACAACAGCTGTGCAACTGAAACCCAAACTAAGAAAACAAACATTATGTTTAAAGTTAAAGAAAAGTAGTCTTGGGGTTATTTATAATAAAACTTTGTACTGAGCACATCTGAGAATCTCAACAGGCCTCACAATCCTTTTTGTGAAGAATTTCAGGATTACTGTCCCTGCTCCACATTTTACAGAATGAAAATTTACACACACAGTTTTAGAGACTTGCCTGAGTTTACACAACTCAATAGAATTCCCCTCGGCTTTAGCAGGAAAGGAATCCCGCCCCCCCACCAAAAAAAAAAAAAAATCATGTACCATTTAATTGAAATACCATACTTTGCAGTTATATAGTGATTTTTCATTACAAGGTCTCCAGGTGCTTTAATGATATTTACTAATTTTTTATTATTGTAAAACACCTTGAAATATATAGACACAAAATTATATTTAAGATCTACATATCAATAATACTAGAGGCTGAATTGTCTGCTTTATATTCTTAACAACAAGAAAATGAGACTCGCTGAAGGTCAAATAGAAAGTCAATTACAATAGAAACAGAATATACGTGTCTTAACTCTAGTTGTGTGAGAGGGTAGGACGTAATGATTTGGGGGATTCTTTAGGGTTAGCAATTTCCTATGAATACAGAGGCCTGGACTTGATGGCTCAGAAGGTTCCTTCCAGTACTATGCCCCTAATCTAATACCCTACTGATTATACCAGACTATCGGTAAATTGTTGTAAAGGTTTCTGTAGAATTATACATGTCTCTGCTGTAAAGCCACTCATATGAAAAGGTGACATAAAGCAAGAAAAGAATGAATGAACTTCCTGGTTTTCTTAATAAAACCACTCCATATCTAATTACCATTCATTTGCAGTAGGAAGTATACAGCACAAAGCCATACTTTATGCTACACCTCTTTTCAGCTTTGACAGCCTTTTATAAATGGGTAATGATCTTTTTATAAGCATGTGGAAAAACTCTGAAAAAAACAAGATGCAAAATCATTGAACAGAAATCAAGCTAAATACTCCATCTATATGAACCAGTATTTATTAATAAACTCTTATTCAAAGCAATCAAGTAGATGGCACTTTCCCAGGCCTCTGCTCAGTGGCAAATACTGATATTGACCTCAACAATAATGTGAGAGCCCAAGCCTTGCTCTGCCATGGACATGTGCCAGCAAGTCAGATTACACAAGTCCTCGGAGAAAATGAATGTTAATGAATGACACTTTAAAAAAGTTAACAACTGGAAAATGAAACTCTCAGCTATCTCACTTCATAACATCTTTGAAAGTTTGCTACATATTTATGTGGACTTTGTATAATTCAATTGGATCCATTTTAGTACAAAATGTTTCATAGGCTGCATTTTTTATGTAAAGACTCCCACTTCTTTCTAAATTTTTCTATAAATCAATAAAACGTGGGGAATCTCTGTCTCTCTCCAATTCCAGGTGTCTCTTTCCACTTGCTTTCTTTATCCTAATCTCACTAATTACAGCCTGCAGCCGTTTTATGCTTTACATTTTTGTTTCTCCAAGGTCAGAACAAGTAACTGGAATGTTTACTTGGGGAAATGGAAACACAAAACAGGAAGGTTAGTTTTGGCTGTGATGAAAAGCTGCTGAAGGAAGACTCAGGCAAAGTTTGTAAAATAGATTCAGCCCAGTAGCTTTGCTATGGCGCCACCTAGTAGGTCATACCTTAATCTTCTCTGCACTGATCATTTTTACAAATTTCCCAACTATTTCTTTAGAGCTGGCATAACAAACTGGCAAGATCAAAACAGAATGAGGTGGGATTTTTGAAAGCTCTCAGCAAAGGCCTACGTTGCTTGAAAATTTCCTAACGCGTTTCTTTGGGAAGAGAGGTAAGCTAACATTGAGCGCTTGTGAAAATGTCACCCTTATTAAAATACATATAGTCAATAAATAAAAATTACAGTAATTACAGGACATCTTGTGCTATCACAAATCTCACATAGCTCAGCAGGCATGTAGATCTAATTAATAAGTATTGCCTTATTTGGGAAGGCAGCACTGCTGTAGAATAGTAGTTTTGGCCCTATGGGCCAGCTGAATGGCATGGGGCTAGTCAATGGGCCAGATCAGACTCTGGGGCCCCAATTTGTCCCAGCATATCAGGATCAGGCCCCAGGGCTCTGCATGACCCCCACCCAGGCCTGTGTCACTCCGCACACCTGATTTAGCACACAGGGCCATAACTGGGGGGGAGCCTCACAAGCTGGATGACACAGCACCAGGGTCCCGATCTGGCCCATGGGCCAGGGATTGAGTACTTCTGCTCTATAGCACCAATGGCTTTAATCTGTACTACTATTCAGTGATACCTATGAGCAAATGTACAATCAGTCAGGCCTCTTATTTGTTTCCATCAGTGCCAGGTATTTGGTTTTCCTGGGTAAAAGGAAAAGCTGGATAGTTTTAAACTAAGGATTCAGGCAAATTGTTTCCGCAGCTGAAAAATAAATTTGATTGATTTTCTGAGTACAGTCCAAGCCTGATTTTCTTCTCTTTATATTGGTATAAACCAAGAGCAACCCCAGTGTGGGGAACATATATATACATACATACATACATATATATATATATTCAGATTACATATATTAAAATATAATCTATATATAAGACTTGCACTAACCTGTTCGTAGGAACACTGCCCTTGTTGGAATGTAGCCAGATCAAAACCGCCTTGTCACTTATGACTCATGAATATCACATCTCCACTGGTGAGTAAACCTCATGTTAACAAGTGACCCAGTTATACATTTCTCTTCATTAACTAAGATCCTGAATGTTTGGTGAAACTGTTCTATCAGCCACTGAAAATATGTGCACACAAACATTTTGGTTTTGGTTCCTCTTTTCTGGTTTCCTCATATGCAGTATTTCTATTTCCAGGGTATGTGTCCAGTGATGCAGTAATTTGTGCAAAGGAACATGGAACTAAAGATTCAACAGTCTCAGTCCTGAAAGGTGCTTTACTGACAATTGTTTTTGCAGATGAAATTAACTGATCTTTGCAAGTATATACAATCTGTTTCTGTTGTGACGACAGAGTTTTTGGTAGAATGAACAACTGCTCCAAACACTGAAGGAAAACTCCTTATAAAATTAATGCTGGTTTCATATTATAATAAATAACAAAAAGACATGGAAAACAATGTCCATCAGTTGTATCCCAAATTCCTCAGCTTTTAGGAAGAAATCTTTCTAGGTAACATTTTTGTTGTTGCAATTGTATCTTCTAATATTGCACTAGTCAGGAAGACAAGCCAATGTTCTTTTTCCATTATAGTTCTACAAAATTTGGGGGATACAGTAGACATTGGTTATCTTTAAAAAGCAGTTTAAGCTTGCACCAAATTCAACTGCTTTTTTTTTTGAATCATGGCAATTGAATTTCTTCAGCTCTTGCAAGAATGAATCAAGAAAACATAGGTTTGATATGCTTCAGAACTCAAGCCATGTGAGCCACGTGAGCAGTTAGGATCTTTAAATAAAGTGCATTTCACTCACCAAAAGGAGGATAGTTAGGCACTTACCTATACCACAAAAACTGCAAAAATGTATCTAAATCAGTGCAGAAACATGATAGATAACATGCCCCATCTTAGAACACCCACACAAAGGGGCAGTCAGTGTGGCAGAGGTGATATCTTTTATTAGATCAACTAGGATAGTTGCATTATTGGATCAACTAGGATAGCTGCAAAGGTTTAATAAAAGATATTGCCTCTACCACAACAACTGCTTTTGCTTAGATCAACACAGCTACAAATGTTACCCTTCACACAAAGGGGCTGCACTAGGTTAGTTCCAATATGATGTAAGAAGTGCTCTCCTTTGTAGAAAAACACCTTAGTTTAAGTGTTCCTTTATCAATTTAGCTGAGAGAAGGGGGATGGAGATTTACAGTATTTCAGCTGCTTTACAGTAGCCAGCCGTGAAAACTGAAAGCTAACGTGTCAGTTTATTCCTCAGTGAAAGAAGAGAAGACACTCCTAAACCAATTTAAATAGCTATAGAAACTGATTTACTCAGAGCTGTGCTACTTGTATATAAACAACATGACTTTTTTTAAATAGATGAATAACATGGCAAGAATTACTCTGTGGATGACAACCTTGTTTCCATTTCCATTTCTAGAGCCTGGGGCCTACTTAAATTAACAGAGGCAAGAATATTCCTTATAGTTAACTTAAGATTTAAGTCAAACAACAATGCGTAAAAAACACTTATTGGAATTTTAAAAACTACCCTGAGTAGGTGATTAGCTGTCTTAAAAAATAAGTCAGTTATAATCAGAGATCCTATGAATTCTAAAGGGGCCATCTGGAAGATAACACCCCGGCAGTATCTTGTATCTGCTAACACTTTGTTGCTATACCAAATATTTAACAGAGTTGGCGAGTGAGAGGCCCATTCTGCAAAGGAATTTGCCTAAGCTGACTTCCATGAGGAGTCTCACCAAAGTCTATGGAAGGCAGGAAGCTCTACTTGCACGCGCTCACTCAGATCAGAGCTGACAACGTTAATAAGAAGGTTGCAATCCTCTTAGGCCACTGACAGATGTGAAAAAAAAAAGAAACCAAAAAACCCCAGCACTTTACCAAAAAAAGAAATTCATCAGTTTGACCTGGCTTGCCCAACATCTATATAAATTGTGCACTTTAGCGGGGTCTTTTGGCACTTTTATCTAATAGCTGGTTGAATCAGCTATTAATCAGCTATTAGATAAAAGTGGCAAAAGGCCCCACTGAAGTGCATGGTGGGCGAGCTAGTTCAAACTGACATGATGCCTCTTCTGGGGCACGTATGTAAGCAGCCTTAGTACCTTATTGCAAAAGTATTCTGTTGCATTGATTTCAGTGGAACTGCTTGTGGTCTAAAGGACCATTCAATGCAAGTATGGGTATCACCGATTAACTCTGCCTCCTGAGAGCTGACAATAACCAACGGCATTTTGTGCAGACATCCCAGGGCATCCATGGTGTTAGGCATTACCACATACAATAGCAGGGATGGTATCTGTTAGAGCAGTCTGACAGGGCTAATGCGCTTTCAGGGTTCGGGTGTGCTTCCTGAGATCTGGAAGCGTATTGGATACCTGAAAGCTTGTCCAACTGTTGCCAGAGACTCAGAGCTACATGGTGTGGTGTCTCACCACATTCTCCCTTCAGATACACTGATCCCAGCAGCAGTCCAGCTTGAATTGGCATGTAAAAAAAGGCAGATCCTGAGGAACAGTTTTGAGTGAGCTGAGATGCCTAAGGCCACTGATAACAGCAAATGACAACCCCAGGTAACAACAATGGTCACAGGTCAGGACTCAGAGCTTTCCTGATCCCTACCGGATTAGCCAGGAGATAACTATCTCAGAGAAATGGGCGCTATTACAGATATTTGAATCTGAACTGTATAAAACCCCTCCACACAAAGGCATAGGTGTAAAGGTGTGGAACTTGCCTCAACTGTGAGGATGGATTCTGAGACCATAATGAATAGTGAATATATTTGTGTACTCTGTGCTGTCTGTAGCTGCTGCTGGTAATTTTGTCTGATTGCTACTGTCTCAATAAATTGGTGTACAGTTCGGAGGAACTTGCTTTGGCTCTCTCATACTTCTCTGGATAAAATAAAAGCCCCCAGTCATGCTGGGTGTAACACAAGATCTCTTCCAACTATATATTGCTGCATGCCCTTTAGGCCGTGAGGCTTTAGCGTATTTAGAAAGCAGACCTTCACACAGAAAGGGGCTTAGAGAAGAGGTGCAAATTGATTCACTTCAATCCAGTGATCTCAGTTAAATGAAATCACCCCATAGAGAGGAATTCAGTCTGAAACAGCTGCTCTGAAAGGTGGGACCTGTTCCATTCATTCATCTCAGCGGCTGTTCTCACCCTATTCTTCCGAGCATGCCATTCTTTATACCTCACCCCAGGCTCAGACCTGTCACATGAGTAAGACCTAGGAAGAATGAAGTCATGACTGCCTGGGTAAATTGGTGGTGAAATGGTAACTGAAACCAAGTATTATTCTTGTGTCAAAGAAGATCCCTTTTGGAGAAGCAGTACAGAACAGATAATGAGTAATCAATAGCTAGGAAGATGCCAGCTAATGGCTGCTAAGCACATCAAGTGAAGTTTTTAACTTGGGAAGTTGTTTAAAGAGCAGCTATCAGTTAAGAGAAAAAAATAGCTACTTTGCGGTAACTGAGACAGCATTCCCTCTCTTTGTACCCGATTCAGTATGAAAACAGGGTGCTGGAACAGAGGTTATGAGCTCAGATAAAATGTGTTACAAGTTCGAACAAAGACACACCATCTGGAGGACACACCCTTTGCTGATGATCACATAGAAATAACTGAATTTCACTTCCTGCCTGATTTAGAGAGGGGAGTCTGAAAGGTGCTCTTCATAATGCAGCACATAAAAACATTGCTGGTACACAGAGGTAAACAGGTATGAGCATAAAGAATCAAAAGCTTTCAGGGTTGGGGCAGAGAAGGAGAGACTCATTAGATTTTCTGTGGGACTGAGATGGACAGACACCCTAGTGGATCACATTCTGCAGCTGGCTGGAATCAAAACAATGCTAACAAAGATAACGGGTCAGGTGACCCCAGTGAGGTGACTGTCCAGTATCCTTTTGAAGGTTTCTCGGGTAGGTGATTGCACCACCTCTGGAGGGAGCTTATTCCCATCTGGACACCCTGACCTTGAAGACATTTTTCCTAGTGTTAAGCCTGAAACGGTCTTCCAGGAGTTTGTGGCCATTACTCCTGGTTTTCCCCAAGGATACCCTTGTTCACCGAGCCCTTGATATACTCCTCTGATGTAGCAGTAAGCTGCTACCAAGTCTCCTCTCACAGCCTTCTCGTTTTTAGATTGAAGAGACTCAAGTCCTTCAATCTTTCCTCGTATGCCGTGGCTTGCAAGTCTCTGATCATATGGGTGGCCCTTATCTGGACCCTCTCAAGCTTTTCCACATCCTTTTTGAAGTGCAGTGCCCAGAACTGGATGCAGTACTCCAGCTGCAGTCTCAGCAATGCTGAGTAAAACAGAACAATCACTTTCTTGGTTTTGCTTGACATGTATTGGTCAATGCTTGCCAGAGCCCTGCTGGCTACAACATCATACTGATGGCTCATGTTCATACAGGTTTCCCTTGCCAACCATGGTTCTGAGTATCCATTCTTGGGGGTGGGGGAGGAGAAGAGGGTACAGTTGGAAAATACCCGCCACAGCCCCTCTGGCCCTACTCGTGCCTCTCACTCCCCACCACAGCCTGGCTGGTGCTCCTCACCCCCAACCCACAGCCTCTGCTCCCCCAGCCCTGCTGGTTTTGTCAATCATGGGAACTTTCAGGAACCTAAAACCCGTGTGGTTGGTGAGGGAAGCCTGTACTATGGTTTATTATTACCACTAGGTCCCTTTTAGTCATGGTGCTAGTCAGTTTGGGACCACCGAGCCTGTAAGTATGTCATCCCCAGATGGAGGACTTTACACTTCTCAATGCTGAACTTCATCTAGTTCTGACCTATCCAACTTGCCAGCCTGTCTAGATAAGCCTGTATCTGCAGCTTATCTTCACGAGTGACCACACTCCCCTATAAATTGGTGTCATCCGCAAACTTGACCAGTGAGCTCTTTACCCCCACATCCAAATCACTGATAAAGGTGTTGAAAAGCACTGCACCAAGCACCTATCCCTAAGGGACACCACTGGCCACTTCTCACCAGGACAACACAGATCTTCCTACCCACCTGTCGAGCAGTTAAGCCCACAATCCTCCAATTTTCCTATGAGAACATCATGGGATACCAGATCAAAGGCCTTTTGGAAGTCTAGGTATACAATGTTGACCTCCTTTCTCTTATCCAGGTGGCAAGTTACCTGGTTGTAGAAGGAGATGAGATTGGTAAGACAAGACCTGCCTGCAATGAAGCCATGCTGACTTGTGTAGAATCCTACCTTCTACAAGTGTATCGCACATAGACTCCATGATGAATTTTTTCAGGATTTTCCCTGGGATAGAAGTTAGGCTAATGGGCCTATAGTTGCCGAGGTCCTCTCTTCTCCCCTTTTTTGAAGATGGGCACAACACTGGCCCTTTTCCAGTCTTCAGGGACCTCCCCCCACCCAAGTGCCATGAGTTTTGGAAGAGTTTTGCCAGAGGTCTTGCAATGACTTTGGCCAGCTCCTTCAGCACACTTGAATGAAGTTCATCCAGTCCTGCTGACTTTTAAATGCCTAACTTTTCTAACTGATCATGCACCAGCTAGCTCACCGTCAACAGTAGGAAGGCAGTCATTCTCACCATGCCCATTCTGAACCTTATCTAGTACGATTTTCCCCTAGTCCGGTGAAATGCTGAAGCAAAGTAGTCATTCAGGAGTTCAGTTTTCTCCTGCATCTTGGGGTGCCTTGAACTCCTTTTATTGTTACTGTACCATGCAATGTTAGCACAAATCAGTTGGCACACAGGGGCGGGACCCTATGAGCTGGGGATAAGGGGCAAAGGGTGGGGGGGCAGAGGGTGTGCAGGTGCAGCTGGGTACCTGGCAGTTTCTGAGGCCAGGCAGCTTCTGAGGCCAGGTCAGGGTGCCCCCTGGTGTTAGGTGGGAAAACATGATTCAAAAGATAAACCCAGAGACCTCAAATAGAAACCCATAGTATTAAAATCTTTCTGCCCTGCTGTGATCTGTGCAACCAAATTAATTTTTTTTTTACTATAGAAAATAATAGAGTAAAAGCTAAGAGCTGGAATTTTCCAAGGGATGCCTTGAGTCTAAAAAAGTTGAGAACCTCTGTTTAGACCTATAACTGGGTGATCTCTCTAATGTATATAGTGTTAAGGTTAAAATCTCCCATCTGCCACAATGCAAAGAACCACTTATACTTTAGGTAGCTATGCACAAGAATGGGAGGGGGTAGGGAAAGCTGGAGAAGGAATCTTTACATGTCATGGAACAACTCCAGACCCATTTCATAGCAGCTACGGCAGCTGTGAAGCTCTGATAACCCTTGGGTCCTAGCACATGCTACCTCCACAGAGGTCCTCGCTCAGCACATCTGCTATAGCAGGTTTACTAGGTCCCTTTACTAGGAAGATTTCTGCACTTAAGGAATAGGAAAAAAAAGACTTAAATCAAGGTGGAAACCTCTGAGTAGTTAGGCAATCACTGGTACTGCTGCCACCACAATTATATTCTTTTTCAGCTCAAGCATGAAAAGTAATATTCAACTCTGGTGAGGCCATAGCTTCTTTCCAGCTGTCATGTTAATGATAAACTTTCTAGAGCCTTGGGAAATTAAGATTCACATTGAGGCAGACAAATACAACTCTGTTAAAGAACTGGCTGGTTTACTATTAATCACAGGTCCCAGAAGATTTTGCTTTTTAATCCAACACTGACCGTGCCTGCAGCCCACATTAACACAGATAAGCAGAGACAATGAAATAGACAAAACAAATCCTGCTGGGAAATAACCTAGCTCTTATAAAACAACTTCAGCTGTTCCAGTTTAGAGATTCAGAGGAAGTGGGAGGATGGCACAGCAGTGCAGGACATCTCTGAATTTCTAGAAGACTTACTAGTGTTCCTCATGTTTTACACCTTAATAAGCAACCTACTTTTTCTTCATATTGCAGAATTGAGGGCAATCATACATCAGCAGGCAAAACTGTGCTCTTGGATTTAAAAAAAATCAATCAATCAATCAAGGTGTCTTTGGTTTTTTGATGCTGGTGTGACCAAAGGATGAAGTGACTTTTAGCTACACTTCTGATTTCCTTTGTGATATTAAGGAAGTTCATGATTCATTGCCTAAAAACAGCCTTCCTTTCCCAGTTTATATGTATAAATAGAAATACAGTTCAGCCACATGAGCCTGGAGGTTTTTCACAGGCTTATGACAATGTGGGAACTAGATACTAGGCAAAAGTTAGCAAACACAGACTGACATGGAAACGTGTTAAAATTCCACCTTTACAGGAAAAAAAAATACATCTTTTTTAGACACCTGTTTTGCATGAAAATTCCCAGGTGGGAAGAAAAACTTTATTTGTGTTTACAGAAAATGGTAAAACATGGAGGGAGAAACCAACACAATGTTCCATATTTAGCATAAACAGCAGCAATTAACTCTTCCCCCTTACCATCTTATGAGGAATGTAAGTTTTTATTTTTAATAGCTCCATGGAATATGGCAAGCCTCCTGAAAATAGATTCCATTCACCTGCAAATAAATTTGAAGTGTTAAGTTCTTGTGGATGCAGGCATTCCTGTTAACTTCAATGATATTACTTGCATGCTAAGAGCACATTATTCACTATCATTTTATTGTGAACCAAGCTGAAGAAGTTCAAGAGAAGAAATGACTATTGGATCCTCTTATTCTTTGCATTAGTGCAATATCAGACAAGACTAACATCCAAACACATATCACCTATGTGCAGTTAGGAAAGAAAACGGGGAAAAAAACAAAGTCTAGATTATATGCTTCATAACTGCAAGCTTGCCCTGGAGGAACAGCTGGCCTTTGGCAGTTATTTGAATCTCCTTATAACCAATAATTTATCTACAGAAGCATTCAAGAGAACAATAGAAGGTTACATGTTATTTGCCAGAAATCAAAATACATAAGGGTGATTTTCCAGGTACTTAGTTCCCTCTGCTATGTGTTGAGTATCCTCTGCTCCACATGCCTTTGAGGTTGAGGCAGGCAAGGTTCTTTGAGTAGACATGATATCTTTTATTAGACCAACTGAGTAGTTAGAAAAAAGTTCTTGGCAAGCTTTCGGGCACAGTGATCCTTCTTCAGGCATAGGGAGTCTCTGCTGTTCTGAGACTCCAAGGAATTCAGGGTTGAAGGCGTTCAACTCTGATAGGATGCACTCAGCATGCTGCAGTGAGGCCCTTAAGCACAGCCAATAAACTTTAGTAGCTTTAACGAAGAAAATGATTGGTTTCTTTCCCCAATTTTTTTGTCAAATAAATCCAATATATTTACAGCAATTCCATAACCTTTATGGCAGCTTTGTTCCAAGTGGGGCTCTGCTTACAGTTACAGCCTGCCAGTGCCATTTAAAACAGAAACATTCCCATTTGTTAAGAAACTCTCATATCGTTTCACTGCCTGGAGGTAGACTCCTAGTCCATATTTCACTTCTAATTCAATTCCTTTTTCCACTGCTTGTTTATTTAACTTAATAAGTTATTTAACTTATTAAATACATCATAGCATCATCTCTCCCAAAAGGCAAGATGCAAGTGAAAAGTAATGAAATAATGGCATCTGGATTTTTAATAAAACTGTCTCCTGATGTATTTACAGGATTTGTATGAAAATACTAATTGTTCTAGGCAGGAAGCCAAAACAGAAATAGGGGCTGAATCTGTCTCAAATGTCTCAGAATATTTCCTTAAGACAAGCTTTACTGGAACCCCCTGCTAATTCCTGATTCTTTCCTTGATCTTGCACCTCACTAACTCATGTCACAGTGACCGTCTCTGTGCTGAATGCCACTGCTGTCAGAGCCTAAGAGCCCATGAGAGGAAAAAAAAAATCTCCTGGAGAGCAACTGAGACACTAAAAAAAAAATCTTTACTGGCCTGTGATTGATCCTGTATCCTTGTATCCTCTCTTTTTCCTGCATAGCCACTGGAGGATTGAGAAAATCAAACCCAAGAGCTCAAAGCTCCAGTAAGAGTCCTTCCATGCCCTGCAGCAGATGCAAAAACCCACCAGCTCAGCTATACATAATAACTCTACATTCAGAAAGCAGCTATAAATTTAGATCATTTTTTCAATCTTGTTTGTAGAAGGTTTAAGGCTTGTTCAAAGCCAACAGTTAGAGTTGCAATCTATCATATGCAATGAAGCAGGTATGGGATACGCACTTCCTTTAACACAGGCTGTTTTGACAGCAAAATACTATTTAACTGAGTTTTGGAGGGCAAGGCCAGGTCAGTACTTGGAAAATTTCAAGGACTTCATAGCTGTAGTTGGTTTTAAGCTGGTGTCACTCATCATGTGTCATTCTTCCATCTGAACAACACTAGACAGTGCTCTAGCAATTGTGCAGTTTGATTTTCTATATTTCAGTACCAAAAATAAAACAAAACAAACTGATTGCCTGTGTTCATAAAAGCCATGCCAGTTTTCATAAAGAGTTGGAGTTCAGGTTGGGGGGCTTTGGAATAACTCCCATCCTGGAATTAGATGCATCTTTTTTACCTAAATTATTTCTGCTCTATCACGATACTGAATTCTTTTCCCAAAGTCGTGTACAGCATGGTTATGTACTGTTAAACAGCTGTTGTGATTCACTGTAGAAGTGGTAGCACATCAGTAATTCGTGAAGTCCTTATATAAACTTGCCTCCAAAGAAGCATTACGAACTATAATAATGTGATGTTGGTAAAGTACTTTATGGCGCTTGGACAGAAGGAGCTAAAAGAACAAAAGAATGATTCAACTGAAATCCAAGGCACCTTCCAGAGATCTGAATTCATTTAATTATTTATATACAGGCTCAAATAAAAGTTCTTGTCTATGTAATGAAAGTCCTTGGTGTGGCAAGGTCACAACTCCGTTATTACAACAGTGCCTGCCCAACATGGTTAAAGAGTTTGGTATGCTCTTGTGGTATAAATTAACCCCCCCCAGCTCTACTTTTACCACACTTCTAAACCTAAGAACAGTCTTGAATTTTGCAGGATTTTATTCCCGTTCCAGAATATGACAAAGACGGGGCCTTGTCCCTGTGCTAAAAGAAACAAAAAAAATTTTTAATACCTCTGGATGTGACCATGCAGTGATTGGGTCCCAAACCAAGGTGTGTCCTGATCTACCACATGACGTCTCTCTTCTAGGGTCCAACAAACGGAATGAGTGGACCAAATAAAACAAATAAACCAAAGTTATCTGCATACCATACAACTGCTCTTACTTTAAAGGCCTCTACAAACTGGAGACAAAACCCTTCTAGGCCTCATCACATAACTGTGTTTAAAATGCTTTTAAACATGGCTTGTACAGTTACAGCAACCCACACTTGCAACATGATCTTTCTAGCCTGGCTGGATTTAATAAAACAGATTTATATACGCAAGCAGTCAAGGGAAGATAATCTCTCCAAATAGTGCTCTCTCTTCTGAATGCCCACAGTCCCGGGATGAGAATTGAATGTGACACGTGACACTGCTGCAAAACGCATTCAGCAAACAACTGAATGGGATAAGTGCACGCGCACAAGGAACAGCACAGCCAGGCGCTGCAGCCCAACGTCAGAACAACCCGGCTCTCCACCACACTCGAGTCACTTCTCAGCGTCACCAGCTGTTTGGGACAGGAAGTTCCCTGACCCCTTACATTCACACCCTGCTCAGCCAGGCAGAGACACGGCACTATTCACGGATATTTCGTTGCTTCGTTGTTTCTTTTATCAAAGCAAGTGAAAATCCCCATATTCACGTTCTCTCTTGCTTGAGTAATCCTATTCTCGCAGAAATTTTAGGGTGCCATCTCGCGGACAAGGCGGTATTTGCCAATACTGACTCAAACGCGCACTGCAAAGGAGCGGGCCGAACTCCGCGGGGAAACCACAAGGCACATGCTAAAAGTGTCCGTGAGCAAACATCCCTATGGGGCCGGCAACAGGACTGCCACGCAGCCGGCAGGCAGGAACAGAGAAGCCCACGTCCCGCCACCGACACGCACGGAACAAAACGGCAGCAGGCCACTAGGACGACACACCCCCTGATTTGCATAACCACCGCTCATTTGCATACGGCCCACGGCGCGAGGCCCTTGGCTTTGGCCCCGCCCCCTCTCAAGGCAGCTCGGGGCAGCCAATGGCGCGACACCTCCCGCCCCGCCAATGGCGTCCACGTAGCCAGCCGGACAACCCGGAAGTACCCGCGTAGCTGTGGCCGCGTCTGGCTACCCGCCGCCTTACGTCACACTGGGCTCCTCTAGCGGCCCAATCGTGGCGGGCGGCAGTCGCGCGACCCCGGAAGCACTGCCCGTCAGGCCCTGCGCGCTGACGGGGCCTTGGCGCAGGCGGCATCCGGCGGTCGGCGGGTTTGCATGATGGCTCCGAAGGGTGGCAGTGGGGCCCGGCAGCAGTCGGAGGAGGACCTGCTCCTGCAGGACTTCAGCCGCAACCTCTCGGCCAAGTCCTCGGCGCTCTTCTTCGGCAATGCCTTCATCGTGTCCGCCATCCCCATTTGTGAGCGCGGGCGGCGACGTGGCATGGGGGGGCATGGAGAGGTGGCGCGGGGGAGGGGGTTGTGGCATGGCGGGTCTCCTTTGGCTTGACGAGCCTCCCTCCGCAGGGCTGTACTGGCGGATCTGGCACATGGACCTTGTGCAGTCCGCGGTGCTGTACAGCGTGATGACCCTGGTCAGCACCTACCTGGTGGCCTTCGCCTACAAGAACGTCAAGTTTGTCCTCAAGCACAAGTAAGTGGCTGTGGGTGTTTGTGCGAGCAGGGCCAGGGTAGGGCAGCTGCTGCAGAGAGGAGCAGATTAGGGGAGCGGAGCTGGAGCCAGGCCACCCTCCCCATGCGCTCGTAACTATTGCTGCAGGCCTCAACCTCGCAGAGCTTGAAGCACCTCTATGTTGCGGATCTGAATTGAGCAGCCCCCAAACTAATCTGCTTAGTAAAGGGGCAGCTGCCTTGCAGAGCAGTGCCACAGTGGGCTGGACTCCAAATTCCTTTGCTGTTGTCTGCTTTTCTTCTCATGCTTGCTGCAGTGGAGGGCAGCCCAGGGCGCCCCAGCCCCAGCTCCCCTGTTCGAGAATGACTGATGCAGTGTTATTTCTGTGCGAGTGGGCAGCTCCCCAGGTGAGGGTGCCTGATGCCACTGTGCTGCTGACACCACCTGGCCTGCAGCACTGACTGAAGGGCTTATGGGGAATCTAGTAAGGCAGAGGCTCTTGAGGGCCAGTCCCCACTCCTGGTGCTGCTTGAGGTGTCTCAGCAAACCTCTGCTGTGCCAAAGCTCAGTATAGGTCCGAATTGAAAGAGCCCTTGGTTTTGGGAGGGTGGGGTAGAGCTGACTTGGGTTTGGAGCTGCTTTTCAGTGCCTTCCCATTCTCTTGTGATGGCCACTGAATTGCCCTTGGTTCCTGACTAAACTGATTTTTTAAATACCCACGTCTACTTTTCAGCTGGTGAGTTCCTGACCAGAGTCAAACTGTCAGCTCCCTTTTTAGATATTCTTACAGTTTTACTTTACATACTGTAATGGTTTTCACTAGGGGTATCGAACTCACCTGCATTGCTGGGCCAGTTGCAGATGGTAGGGCTCGTCATGGGCCAGATCCAACCTGGGGCATGTGTATCAGAGGCAAGGGATCTAGGAAGTGGGGACCAGGAGCAGGGTTTTTCTTGGGGAGGGATCCTGGGGGCAGTGGCAGCCAGTGAGCCAAGCTCACCACTGATGGCCATGGCATGCAGGGCTGAAGGGCCCTGAATTCTGTGACAGGCCACATCCTGTAAGGTCTGGTAGTCTTGCAGGCCTTTGTTTGACACCCCTCATTTACACTATGCAGCAATACAGAAACATAGATTAGTTTAGAAGTGAGCATCTTCAGCCAAATGAATAATTGCTGCCTCAAAACAGCAGAGATGACTGTAGGGGGTTGCAGGGCCTGGGGCAAATCAGCTTGTGGAAGGTCCCTTTAACACTGTGAGGGGTGGGACTGCAGCTGCTTTGCCTAGCTCTGGGGGGCCTGGGATGGTCACCCTGATTCCTCCCCCCGCAATCCCCAGGACAGCTGTGTGTAACAGTATATACACTGATTTTAAAGTTGTTGCCTATAATACATAAAATCACAAGAACTTAAATTGGAGGGCAGGAAATGTTTGCCCGTTTGACAGCCATTTGACCAAATGTTTTCACTTGCTTTTATATTCCACTTACTTCATTTTTTTCTATTTTAATTATGATGTGAATGAATTCCTTACATTTCCTTGCAGAGTAGCCCAGAAAAGAGAAGATGCTGTTTCCAAAGAAGTCACCCGCAAGCTTTCTGAGGCAGACAATAGGAAGATGTCTCGAAAGGAGAAAGATGAGAGGTAATATTTGATTCTTGTTATAATGTTTTATGATGTATTCAAGGCTTATGTTAGAGTATTACACACTGTCTCTTGCTTTGTGACTTGCCAAGCCAGGGGTGGCCAACCTGTGGCTCTTCAGAAGTTAATATACGTCTCCTTGAATCTTTGCACAAGCACACAGTGACCAGCTTCCATTGGTCACCATGTGCTTGTGCAAAGATTCAAGGCGACTCATATTAACTTCTGAAGAGCTTCATGTGGCCCCGGAGCCACAGGTTGACCATCCCTGTGCCAAGCCATTTGCAGTCAGTGAGAGTTTATAGGTGAATACAAAGAGCCCGCAGTGAGGTTTTACTGAGGTGAGGTACAGTTGTAAACTGAAACTCTACTCAGTACGTTACAATACTATATGCAGCATTAGTACTAATTATTACCACAAGCTGCGTCCTTGAATGAAGGGAAAAAAGCCAAACCCAACATAAGGCAAAAATGCAGCTTCATAATAGCTTTCCTAAAATTAAGTCTGAAGAATCCATTAAAAAGTATTAGGGGTGCACCAATAAAGATTTTTTTTTGGCCAGCATGGCTGACAATTAACCAGCCATATTGGCCGATACCAATATGATAGCTAGTTTATAGGATTGCAGCCCTACAGCTTAGAGAGCAGCATCTGGCTGGTAAATCTGTGGCGGGAGAAGGGGTGGGGGGGAGGAAAGGTGCATGGGAGGGCAGGGCATATTGAGGCCCTAACGGTGAAGGAGGGAATGGGGCAGAGGTAGGCACTGCCCAGGCAGGACGGTGAATGTGACCCTGGGGCCAGAGTCATATTTGGCCCCTACCATGCCCCCCCGCTGACTTACTGGCGAGATGCTGCTCGCCAAGCTGTTGGCCTGCATTCCTGGCCATGTGCATGCGGAATTTAGTGGTGACATTATCGGCTACACTGGCCCAAAAAAGCCAATTGCTGATAATGTTAATTTTCCTTTTATTGGTGCCAATCCAATATGTGACCGATATATTGGTGGACCTTTAAAAAAAAAAAAAAGGAAGAAACAAAAGAAAAACAAAAACATGCAGAGCAGTTGTTATTGAGAGAAAGTGATGATTAAGGGCATTTAAGCATAAACAGCTCTCAATTTTTATTTAATACCTAAATATTTTGATGATGTGTGTATTTGGGGTATTTTTTTGCTAGATTAAAAACAGCTTTAATACTAATGACTCTTTGGAAGTGTAGAGTACCTCTGAAAATCAAGCCATTTATTGAAAGAACAAGAGCCCTTAAACCTTGCCAGCCATACTGATACCATTTGACAAGTAACATATCTTCAGTTCGTTAATAACTTGATAAAAGTTTGTGACCTTTTGGGTAGGTGGCTGAGTATGACCCGTATATTAGAAAAGCCTGATTTGTAGCGTACAGGAATAGGTTTTGTATTCCTTCAAATAATTTGAGTACTTTAACTGAACTCAGAGTAGCAGCTTGTAGGTAGTTAGGGTTGGCATGCCAGCATATATGAAATATTATTACTTGAGATGCATCATAAACATGCTTAACACCACAGTTGACTTATTTTTCAGTGCCCAGGAATATGATACCATTTTGGCTTTCGGAAGCCCAGCACCCTATTCATGAGAATTTGTTTTTTAGTGAGAGATTTCCCAGGCTTTTTTTTTTTTTTTTTTTACTGGCGCTGTATAAAGAATGATTCTTTTGTGAAAGGGTACTGCAACAGTGGTGTATTTGTTCAGATTTGAATGAATCTAGAAATGTTTTAAGACTCTGATTATATTTCTGTATAGAATTCTGTGGAAGAAAAATGAAGTTGCAGATTATGAAGCTACAACATTTTCCATCTTCTACAACAACACTCTCTTTCTGGTCTTGGTCATCATTGCTTCATTTTTTGTGCTGAAGAATTTCAACCCCACTGTGTATCCTTTACTATTTCATAAAAACAGTTTGAAAACTGCTACCATAAGCCTCTCCTTGATAGTCATGTAGTTTCCTAATTGTTTGTGGGTTTGAGGGTTTATTTGATTGCATGTAGAGTTGACTATACTTCTCTTTGCTGACTTTGGGACATTAGATAAGAACATCAAGCAGAGCATACCAGGGCACCTTCCCATTGTATATGCATGTGGCTTTGGAAGTTTCAGAGGTATTGTGAAGAAGGATGGTATAGAGAAACTGTCTGGGTATTGACAATTCAATTAAATACAACTATTTGTAAAGTAACAAGAGGCAGCTAACATTTATACAGAAATGTCTTAGTGCCAGGAATATATTTGGGTTTGATTTATTTCAAAATAGTCTCCGTCTTTAAGCCTTCTTCAGGCCATGGTATTTGTAGTATGTCCTAAAATTCCCATCCAGCTAAACACCACTTCACGTGCTGCTTTTCAAATTACTACTGAACGTTTACTTCGAAAGTGTTGTGTTTTGGCATTTACAGAAGTTCAAATCCTTAACATTTTCCCTACAGAAACTACATTCTGTCTATAAGTGCATCATCTGGACTGATTGCTCTGCTCTCTACAGGATCCAAGTAGACAAAGCAGTGACTAGATGTTTGTACCTGTGGGTGGGTTCAGTTTCATTGCAAAGACTTGAAGGCAGGAATATAAACATTTGCTTATAGGCTGAAAACTTAAGGGATTTTTACAGCACAGTGTAAAGTGAATGACAAAAATATTTTTGTTCTCCTAAGATGTTCTGGTGGATAGTTGGAGTGGATCAGCCTTTTTTTTTTTTTGATTAGCAGAAAAAAGAGCATGTGAGACATGTTAATAAACTGAACTCCTTTGAAACACTCTGTTACCACAATTAGGGTGACTGTCTAATGTTTGGAGTTTCAATAAACCCAATTGGGCTACACAGGATAGCACAGAGAATAGTTCTGCTTCAAATAAACAACAGATTCTCTTTCAAATAATGCCTCTTTCTGTACAAGAGCTTCTCTTCACTTAGAAAAAAGTGACAAATCTCCCACTTTATAATTTGAAAGTTTTTAATAAAAATGAAAATAACATCCTGATTGTAGTGGCCTCTATACTCTTGATGCTATAAACTTCAGGAAGCACAGGGGGCTTCCAGTGGCAAAATGTTAGTAGGGCCTAGTATTTTATGCAAGCCTCCCTTTCCCTGTGGAATTGTGTGTTTGAGTAAAAAGTTACACTCTGGTTTAAATCAGTTCCTCATTTTAGCAAACAACCTTGATATAAAACAAAGTTTAAATTCTATTGGCAGTCATTCTGAAACTGGAATAATTGATATTTGCACCTTTTATCTCCAAGAAAATCTGGAATCCCAGAAAGATAGCTGGTTTACAGGTCAACATTGAATCCATACTGCTGTCCCCTGGCAATGCATAGGGGGTGCACATGCACCCCCTGAGTGTGGCAGTGCAACCTCTACAAAAAGGTGCTGCTGACACTTGCAGCAGTACCTGTGAGCGGTTGCTGCTTGCCACCCCCCTGCTGCTGACACCGCTGGCAGCAGCTGCAGGCAGTCAGTGATCACTGCTGGCTGCCGCTGCCAGTGGTGTCTGTGGGTGGCTGCCAACCCTTGGTGCTCACCACCCCCACCCCTGCCACTGTGCTCCCACCACCATGCCTGCTTCTCCCCAGCCCCACCAGTCACTGGGGGTATGTGTCATTCATGCTTCTGTTTTTCACTTTAGTTGGGTTTTCGTGCTAGTTCACTAATTGGCAGCTTCAAACAGTTCTTTTCTTCCCACACAGAAAAACTCTTCGTGCCAAAACTTACAGCTAACATAATTAGGATATTACTAACCCTAAAAATGTGCATAGGGAAAGGCTATAATAGAGCATGTATAATGCTGAAATAGGAAATGGGCTACTGAACTGAACATTTGTAAACATATTTAATATAGGGCTGTGCAAAATTTTACCAGCAGTTTTGTTTCAACACCGTTTCTACTTGTTTTGAGCTTGAAACCGCGAAATAGAAATGAAACAGAAAGCTTCTAAACAGCCTCGAAATGAAGCGAGTGTGACTGTCATCCTTTCCTGAGGTCCCTTCCGACCCCAGTGCTCTGGGGGAGGGATGGAAAAGCTGCAAAGGCGGCAGCATTGTTTGAAATGCCCTGCTTCCTGCCTTGGTGTCAGTTGAGGGAGGGCACATCTTAACGTACACACGCTGTCACTCACCCATGTCATGAGTTTTGTCTGTCAGCAGCTGGAGGTGCAGGACCCCAGAACCCCTGCACCTATCTCTTTGACAGCTGGCAGGCTTCTTGGCTGCAGCAGGGCCTAGCAGGCCTGCAGTTTTAACCCCCCTGTCCCCCAAGACAGACATAGCCCAACAAGCACCCATGTCACGAGTTTTGCCTGCCAGCAGCCAGAAGTGCAGGGCCCCAGAACCCCTGCACCTATCTCCTTGAAAGCTGGCAGGCTTCATGGCCTCAGCAGGGTCTATCAGGCCTGCAGCTTTCACCCTGCTGTGCCTTAACACATAGGGCTGTGCGAAATGTCATGAGTTTTGCTGGTCTGTAGTTTGAGGTACAGTTTTCCCCAAACCCCTGCTCCTATCTCCTTGAAACATGGCAGGCTTTGTTGCCTCAGCAGGGCCTAGCAAGCCTGCAGTTTTGACCCCACTGTGGCTTAACACACATGTGACATAAGATTTTTGCTTTCAAGACTCTGAGGTGCAGTTTCCCTGAAATCCCTGCACCTATCTCCTTGAAACTTGGCAGGCTTCGTGCCCTCAGAAGGGGCTACCATTCCTGCAAGGTTCATCCAAATCAGGCCAGAAATGACAAAGTTATATATAGGCAGTTTCAAGTTTCCCCATTATAGCCTATGGGCGAAACGTTGAAACCTTACAAAACGAAATGGAACAGCAGTTTTGAATCAAAACGAAATGCTGTTCCATCAAAACGGAATGGTGCCATTTTGCACAGCCCTAATATTTAACATTAATATTTATAATTTATTAAACTGAACTGCCTGCAGATGCAGAGCTTCCAGTACACAGTCTGAGAACGATGCACGTACTTGGTCTGGCTTCCTTACAACATGCTAGTTTTGCTTCAAGTTTTATAAGGAAAAAATACAACCTTCACAGTGGGAAAGTTTGCAGAACGGGGGTGTTGCTTTCATGTACAAATAGTGGAAATGGTGTAAAAAAAAATCCCTAGGCAGCTTGCAGCATTTTACCCCTTGTCTCTTATAATCCTGTGCCACTGGAAAACTGGTAGGCAGCAGGTATTTGATTCAGATTCAGCCGATTTTGGTGATTTGAATCACTGTCCCAATTCGATTCAGATCCAGAGTTTTGGCGCTGATTGGGAGATTTGGCCATAGACTGTATGGGCAGCAGTCCTCCACATTGGACACAGCTGCCTCCAGCTGGTAAGTCTACTGTGGTGGGAGGGAAGGGGCACTGGGTGGGGGGTGGTAAGATCAATGTCCCCACAGCAAGGGAGGGATTGGTGCTAGGACAAGCTGCCCAGCCAGGGCAGAGGGTGGGGGACTTGGGGAGGGGGATTCCTGCCACTGCGTGCTGCTGGTCTGAAGCTGCTCTTTTGGTGGCTCTTACCACCAGTCTGGGAGGGCATGGGAGCAGGCGTGTGCCCCGAGATCTGCGTGGGGTAGGATGGGCCGGGCTGTGTTCCAGATGGGCGGTGGAAGGCGCTGGGAGTAAGGGCTATGCCCTCCTGTCACTCATGCAGTGGGGGCGGGGAGGTGGGGAATGGTGCCGCTGTGCTGCCTTGGACAAGTAGCACGCAGCGATGGAAGCCGCTCCAACCACCCGGTGCCTCCCAGACAAGCCAGAGCTTCACCCCACCGTGCCCCAGCTGGGCGAGCAGCGGCAGGGCAAGGGGGCAGATGCGTGTACCTGGATTGGGGCAGGGCTGGCAGTAGGAGCTATAGGGAATTTTAGGGTGGCTGCAGCCCCCCCATAATCCCTACTCCACTGCACTCTGCAGGGTGGGTAGAGCCAGGGCTGTGCTCTGGGTGACAAGCCCCTGCTGCCCGGCTGCACTCTGTGGGGCGGGCGGAGCCAGGGCTGCGCTCTGGGCTGGGGCTGGGGCTAGCTGCCTGGAACGCAACCCTGGCTCTACCCGCCCCATGGATTGCAGCTCTGCTGGCAGGCAGCTGAGGCTAGTTGCCTGAAGCACAGCCCGGCCCAGCTCGCCCTGTGCAGATCTGGGGGCACACGTCCGCTTCAAAGTCCTCCCGGACCAGTGGCAAGAGCCACTGGAGGAGCCACCCAAAGAGCAGCTCCTGGACCAGTGGTGTGCTGTGGCGGGAGCCCCCCTCCCCGAGTCCTGTGTGCGCCCCGCCCCCCCCCCCAGCTGGGTAGCTTGTTACAGCCTTAGCCCCAGCCCAATCCCTCCCTTGCTGTGGGGACATTGATGTGCCCCCCCCACACTTCCCATGCCCCTTTCCTCCCTTTTCTACCCATTGCAACAGACTTACCAGCTGGAGGCAGCTGTGGCCAGCGTTGAGGACTGCTGCCTGTTTAGTTTATTGCTGAATCTCCAAATCTCTCTGAATTGATTCAGAGGCTTCTGGATCTGTTTGACCTTTAAATGGGTCTTCTGATTCAATTCCAATTTGGAGATTTGGCTGCTGAGTCGGACCGAATCTCCTCTGAATCGAATTGGCTAACGAAGTTTCACACCGCCCTAGTAGGCTTATGCCAAGGCAGATGCTGCTTGTTCTCTTTGTACAGTGCCTAGGCCGTAGGACAATGGGTTCTATTTTTGGTTTCTTCCAAATATCACAGGAATACAGTCAAATATGATTTGAGCCAAGAATAAGCCCAAACTCCCACCCCATATTCCTGCTTTTATTTTAAAATAGTTGAACACTGGATTTATAATTAAAGACTAAGAGAACTTCCAACCCATACCTAAAGGTACACAAGAAGTTCTACAAGAACCAGGGAAAACCATGCCAGATATGTAAGTATATATATAATTGAAACTTCATGAATTTTTCTTTTTATCTTCTATATGGAACTCTCCTTTTTTTTTTCCTTCCATTTATAGATCACTTGCACAATATACAAATGTGTAAACACTCAGTTTTAACTCATCAATTTTGGGAGGGGGTCAAAAACTTTCCTGCTGTAACTCAAAGTTGCTTCAACCAGGCACAATGAACTAAAGTTGCACAGAAGCCAGACTTCTTTGTAAAGAGGCCAAAGCTCTTTGCTTGTCTCTTAGCTTGCAGAGACAATTTGCAGTAAAGTCACTGGCATCTTAGCAGGAGCTCTGCTTATCTGTTTGTCCTCTCTGGGACCATTCTGTTGTGCCTAGAAGTAATTTATAGGTGCAAGTACACTAAAAGACTTCTCTCCAGTAGTTTATCACTGTGATCATTAACTTGGGGAAGACATGATTTGCAAAGTGGTGGTGTGGGGTTCCTAATGAATTTAGTCCTTGATTTTATAACTGCCTGATATTACATCATTTAGGAATTTATCTGTCTTAAAATCAGCTCTCATGCCTATCTAATGCTCCAGTTACTGGAGTGAAACTCAAATGGAAGCACAAGAATTATCCCAGAAATTCTAATTGTGGATTAAGTATCTTTTTAATACAGCTAGTTGATTTTATCTCTTCAGAAAGGGCTAAAATTTACAAGTCTGTGGTAGGGAAAAGAGAAGTAAAACAGTCAGTACAAATACAATCATGCAAGTGGTCCCCAGTCCATCAAATGCTAAAGCACATGAGTAGTCCTACTAACTAATAATGTTCAGTGTCAACATACACAAATGCTCCAGGAGCAGGGCCTGACTTTCATCCCTTTAGAAAGTTGTATGTATTTTTCTGTACAGGGCAGATTCCTAATCAAAGCAAGCCAGAGCAGTTCTTTCATAGTCTGTTACTGCCAGCTCATTGAATCTTTTTAATAATCTCTCTTTGCTTTAGCTTAGTTTTTTCATATATATAGTGACAGGTCTTGAGGCCTGGAGCCCATTATTTTCTTTTCTTTTGCTAGCCAATGTCACAGGATAAAAAGCCTGAAAAAGTATTTGAAGCTTAAAAAAAAAGAAGAAAAAGCCTTTTTCATGAAGTTTAAAGAAATCATTTTCTCCAAACCTGTCCTGCTTGCATAATCAAGTTTCTCCAATCCTGTCTCTCCTTTCAGAGGAGATTGTTGTCTCTACATCAAAGAGATGACAGGAGTGTGTCTAAAGTGATGATGATTGTCTGTTTTTGTAATCCACACTGGCAGCTCCTCTTGCTTTCATACATATAATGCTGAAGGTTAGCCCAGAGCTGGTTTATTGCTTGGCATCACGTTGCTAGGCAGATTTTACATTAGTGTTCTCTGAATAATGAGCAGTGCCATCTTCCCTTTTAATGAGCATTTTTTACATTAATTCCCTACAACAGGTAGGAATTCTTAGTAACTTTGGACTAGATTCTCTAATGACCTGGGGAGGAGGGAGTATCAGAACTGTGCCCCAAGGTGAGAAAAGGAACTGGTCCATAATTTAAGAAATAGTTCATCTGGTACCTGCAGGAGAATAATTCATTTGCATATTAACTTCTGAAACTCTTATATGTTACATATGGTTTAAATCAGTAGTTTCATAGTTTCTAGGGTCGGAAGGGACCTGAACAGATCATCTAGTCCGACCCCCTGCCATGGCAGGAAAGAGTCCAGCCTCCTCTTAAAAACCCCCAGGGTAGGAGCCTGCACCACTTCTCTTGGAAGTTGGTCCCAAATCCTAGCCGCCCTGACTGTGAAGTCGCACCTCCTGATGTCTAGTCTGAATCTCCCCTCTGCCAGCTTGTGACCGCTATTCCTGGTCACTCCTGGTAGTGCTCCGGGGAACAGGGACTCCCCCAATGCCTGCTGGTCCCCCCTGACTAGTTTGTAACGGGCCACTAGATCCCCCCTCAGCCTTCTCTTGTGCAGGCTGAACAGGTTCAGGTCCCGTCGCCTCTCCTCGTAGGGCCTGCCCTGCTGCCCCCTGACCATGTTCTTAGAGTCTTATTTAAAAGCTCCATTTCTATCAACAAAACTCACAGCATCAGTTATACCTCTGAAGTATCAGGTATAGATGCTTATAAAAATAAGCTAACAGTTTGCAGGTCAAATGAACTGTGCCAGATAGCCTTCACCAATGACAATTTCCCAACCCAGTGTGTGCCCTCTTGAGGGCAGCTGCTGATCGAAACATAGCAAGGTCTCAGTGAGCTAGTGGGCACGTCTACGTGAGATGCTACATCGCTGTAGTGTTGGCAGGCACAATCTGTGACACCGCAGCAATGTCACCGTAGCAACACGCTCCCTTGCTATAGCGTGTTGCTATGGTGATGTAGCAGCTAAAAATAACTGTGGACCATTGGCATGGCACAGCATGGGCTGTTACTGCGCTGTCATTTAGTACTTCCAAAAGGAAGTACTAAATGATGATGCAGTAACAACGGCACCATAGGGGCACGTGTAGAGGGGCAAAGTGTCAGAATCTTTTTGCCGTGTTCATTTCAGTACAGAATCTCAGGCAGTTTCGCTCAACTGGCAGGGCTGTACTTAGTACTTTGTGAGGATCAAATCTTTTAATCAATACCAGAATCTTGGATTAGTGAACAAAAGTCAAATTTGCTTATGCTAAACGGACTCGGCCTAATACGATTGCTGCCCCGCTGGAATAGTATTACTTGTATCTACTTTCAAAGTAATAAGTTATATTGAACTAGGATCTTGCTTTTTTAAAATAACTTGTGTGCATATATTTCCTTGCCATAAGAAAAATTGCTATGAGTAATCAATTCTTCTACTTATAAGCTTAGGTGCGCAAAATGCTTTTATTGTGTCCAAGCAGAAGTTGAAGTCACACTGCAGTTCCTGATAAACAGCAACTAAGTTTAGTTACATATACCACATATCATTGGCTAAAATACATTAAAAGAAAAACAACTTAAATATCAGTATATATGTTGTGTTTATGTGTCATAAAGTGTTGCACATACCAGATGTTCTGAAATTAAGGAAAATGGAACACCAGGGTCCTACATATACTATATATAACTGCACCCTTCAGGATGTAATACGCGGGTGAAATACTGACATGATGGATCATAAATGCATTTTACAAAGCAAAACAGCTACTGTACTTCTGAAGCTGTTCTTAAAATGGCTTAATTAATACATGTATACAGTGATTTCAGCATAGGGATGAAACACTTGCAACAAAAATTAAACTGTTTAAAAATAACTTCTCAGAAAAACTAAATATTTTACTTGTGACTGTTTTCAGCCCAAGTTAGAGAAAATGCACCACTGCACCTAAACAAATACCTCGTTTTCTTGGCATTTTACAGCAAATGTATATTTTATACAGTTATCTTAAAAGCTTGTGAATATCCAAATTTGCAGTAGCTATGCCCGCAAGCAGGCAGTTTCTATAAAATATAGAGAAAAGCACTATTTAATCATGGATTCCTTGGTTCATAGTTTATGCAGAACCAGAGTTCTGCAAACAGCAATTGTTATAAAGCTGGCTCGCCTAACTGGCGTTCATTTTCTTTTGTCAGCTGTGCTGTCCTGACTTAGATACTTCTCTTAGCAGCACGGAGCAGTTGAGCACATTCTATATGCAAAACACTGACATAACCAGAACGTTTAGCACTTGAACTCTACAACTTCTAATTAGTGTTCTGACTTCAAAGTCCTTTTTCAGCTACAGCACTAAGCTGCCTAAAGCTTAGATTCAGCATAAAAAAACTGCAAATTGAAATTCTGAACTGACTCACGTTCACTCTAAGCACTGATCTAGATGAAGAGCCTTTAAAGTTGAAATTGCCTAAAAGGTGGTTTTATTAAAACCCTAAGTTGAACCTGGCTTTTGTTAATTGAAAAAATATATCTGTACATCCTTCTTTAATTACCAAGTACCTAAAGGTTATAAATCATTTTTTGCTTTACATGTTTCACTGCATAAGCATGAGGTGCTAAGAGTAAAGTAAGAATGATTTCAGTTGGAAATAAGAAAATACAAATAATATTTTCAGTTGTAAGAGAGATCAACTGTGCTTTAGAATTTCATTGTAAGTTGGTAGCAACAGCACATACCTCGAAGAATCCAGTAACAATAGCAGCAAGCTGCTGAATGAGTCTAATGACCGGATAGTAATTCAGTACTGTACTATGTACAGAGCATTATTTTAACCATGCAGTCCAGTTTAGTCATGCATTGCATTATGATCTGTAGTCTTTCTTGCTGTAGGGTTTATTTCCCAGAATATTGTCTATTTCATTTACAATATGTGATGTCATCTTTGGGAGAACCTAAGGAACAGAAGAAAAGGCAACATATGATCAGGATTGCTTACACAGCTGTTCTTGACTATAGGGTTCTAAAACTGAATCCAGCAAGTAATGAATTCTGTGTCTATACAGTTAATATGTATATGCTCATCTAGCGTCTTTTTCTCCCCAAATGATGAAGACTATGTAATAGAAGACATGCTATAATTTTTTTAAAAGTATTTCACAAGTTATAGCTGTTACAGTATCACTAAACAGTGAGGGGAGGGAAACTGTGGCCAACAACTGGAGCATGTCCTCTTATGGAAAGTGATGGGCAAATCCACAATTTCCCAAAGAGGGGTGCAGGATCAACACCACACACTGCAAGGGTGACTTGCATCCCTAACTCCAAGCCTCCTCTGCCTCTAGGCAGAACTCAGGAGTCTCTAAGGACATGTTTAAATCCCTAAAGCAGATAAAAATGCTCTCTCCTCCTTCCCTTCCCTCTCCTTCTGCTGCCACTGTTGGTTTTTTGGGTTTTTTTGTTTGGGGGCACGGGGGACAGCAGCAGAATTATCCTTGCTGGTTTGTGCTGGGGCTGGGCTCATGTGGGGATAGGGACAACAGCAATAGCAGGGGAGGACAGTAGTTCCCCACTCTCTGCCTCATCCCCCTGGAGCAGGCATGGGGAAAGGGATCCCCCTTGCTATTCCCACTGCTGCTTAACTCATCCCCAGCTGGCTCAGCCCACATGCAGGCTGGCTGGGGTGGACTGGAATGGCATGTGCCTCCTGGACTTCTCCTGAGGTACGCGCAGAGATGGGAGCCCCGCTGCACTCTTGGACAAGTTGCCCAGGCTCCGAGCATCCCAGGGCCCCATTCACCTCAGCTCCTGCCCCACTGCCTTGATCTTCCCCCCCCCACCCCCCACCCCTTCCCTGATTTACCTACTGTGGTGAGTAGTGCTCTGCACGCTGTCTGGCTGCAATCACGGCTGCCTGCAGGCTGCATGTCTGTGTGCGCCCCTCCCATCCTTCTGCAGCTGCCCGGAGCCCGTGGTCAGGCTGCCTTGTGGCCCTCTTCGCTGCCCTTGGGTTGGGGGGGTGGTATGCCTCATTAGCCCTGGCCTTCTGCTGCCTATGGCTGTATGCCTGTCTGCTGCATGTGCCTGGGTAAAATAGCTGTGACGGGGCAAGCTTGGGACCGAGTCTCGAGCCAGCCTACCCACCTGTCTATGGGGCAGTCTGCCCAGTCTCTCCTGCCACAACTTTGCTATTACAATAAACTGGTGGGAAATGTGGGAGGCTGGACATTACATGCCCTGATGCCAGGTGGTGCTATCCACGGCTCTGTATCTTCCCTACACTGTGGCCCATGCCTTGCAGACGGCATCCAAGATGTTATCATACTCCCAGCCACAAGCCGGACCAAACCTCATCCTCTGCTAGGTCTCACACATGCACAAACTCATACTGCCCCCTCTCACAGGGTCTCTTGCTTGCCGCACCATACTGTGTCCCCTCCATTCTGCCTTGATATGTCCTGGAGCGACCCTTCTGGCCATTAGGCTTATCCGATCATGACTCAGCTGGTGACATGCAGTCTCTTGGGCCTGTCCCGTGACCCTCATCTGGATAGTGCCAGCTAATTCACCAAATGGAGGACCAAATTTGCTGTAGCCCCTCACCGGGCTTCTTATACACAACACCATGATCATGTGGGGGGTTGGCCCGTGTGCTGCCATTCTGGCCGTCCATCAGCCCTACTCCACACACCCCCTGGGGCTGTCCTTCAGACCGTCCCTTCAGGTCTACTCAATCCAGAATTGTGCCCCGTCCTTCAGGTTGTGAAGATGCACCCTACTCTGAGCAGGCCCACCGACATCCCTTCTCTCTCAGGGTCTCCCAACTGTCCCCTCTCTGGGGCCTCCAGGGTCTTGCACCCCTGTAGGCTCAGGCGGCTGTAGCTGTGCCTGGCCCCACTCCTTAGTAACCCACCTGAAGGTAGGGGTTAGGGTTTAGGCACCCCGACCCACCTTATACTAGGGAGGTTCATGGTCCTGGGACTTAAGTGGGACTGCACTGGCAGTCCTACCAGGCCTCCCTATCCTGGCAGGGTACAAAGCTGCCTCAGTATCATTTTTCACAGAACTACCGGGACCCATTTGCCAAGATCAATGGTAGTTCCATGAATCTTCCATGACAAATTATACTTTACTCATGCACATTCCATGAATTTTCAACAAGTAATCCACGATTTTCTGAGGGCCCTAATTATTAGGAATGGTAATATACAATTACTTGCTTGCTAACATTGTATCTTGCTAAGATTACTGAAACTGCTACGATTACTGTATATATATGCATGTAGATGCATACATACGCATACAGATGCATGCTTGGAGTTACTTTATAACGTTCAATAAAAATGATTTATTAAAGAGTTAACTGGGCTCTTGGAGGGAATTACTAGGTCCCCAGTTGAGGGAAATAAATAGGTCCCTGGGTGAGGGGGAAAGAGGGAATAAACAGGTTCTTGTTTGGAGAAAACTGAAACACGCTTTAAAGCACTATCGATCCTGCTGTTTGCTCTTTCTCCATTTGGAAGGAGAACCAGATACCCTCTGATTCTTAGGGTTACAAGGACATTAAATTAAAGCTATGTATCCTGTCACCTTGAAATAACTCCAATTAAGTAACTGCACTCTGTACTAGCAGGATTTATTTGCAGTGCATATCTAGCACTTGCCTGTATAGCTCCAAGGTTTTCGATCAGTTGCTCTGGATTAGAGGATCCTAAAAGAACAGAGCTCACACCTTCATTCCGCAGACACCAGGCTGCGAATAAAATCACATAATTAAAAACATAGCAACTTCCACATTGAATCAGGTCAGTGATCAAACTTAGTCTGGAAATCTTTTTTTCGACTGTGATCAATACAAGATGCTTCTGAAGAAGGTGTAAGAATCCCCTTCTTACATAACCACGGAATAACCTGATGATAATTCTACAAGTTCTACAAGAGTAAGTTTTTTTCCTTAAGTCCTTTCAAGTAGTTGATTAATGTCTTGAAGTATGAGGGTTTTATTTCCCCACCTAACTATGATGTTCTCATTAATAAACATTTATTTTTAAATGCCAGTGAGGGCTTAATGCCTTGTTACTGTTTGTGAGATACGTGAATACATTGAACCTGCATTTGTGAATCTAAAGTTATTTTCTGTTGAATCTGTTATTGCCAATGCATGTGTCATTTTATTTTATATATTTCACAATATATTCTGTGCCAGCCAGTCTGGCAGCACTCCTTCTGACACTTGTTGTTGGAGTCATTTATTTATGAAGGCCCTGGGACAAACATACCAATGTGTTCCTGAAGCCAATTATGCTTTGTGTAAATATTTCTCTTTTCAGTTTTAAATCTCCTGCCTTTTAGCGTCCTCATATTATAAGAAAAAGTAAACAGATGTGATAAATTACCTTCTCAATATCATTCCTTATTTTCCTAGAATAGAAAATTAGGGCTGGAAGAGACGTCAGGAGGTCATCTAGTCCAACTCCCTGCTCAAAGCAGGACCATCCTCAACTAGATCATCCCAGCCAAGGCGTTGTCTAGCTTGGTCTTAAAAACCTCCAGGGATGGAGATTCCACCACCTCTCTGGGTAACCTGTTCCAGTGTTTTACCACCTTCTAGACAAGGCGGATCAGGGAAAGTGTGGGTCCCTTACTGAATGGGGGAAGCAACCTTGTGACAGAGGATGGAGAAAAGGCTGAAGTGTTCAATGGCTTTTTTACCTTGGTGTTCACCAGCAAGGCCAGCTCCCAGACTACTGCACTGGGCAGCACAGTTTGGGGAGGAGGTGAACAGCTCTCTGCACTGAAAGAACAGGTTAGGGACTACTTAGAAAAGCCGGATGTGTACAAGTCCATGGGGCTGGATGGCTTGCACCCGAGGGTGCTGAGGGAGTTGGCTGACGTGACTGCAGAGCCACTGGCTATCATCTTTGAAAACTCATGGCAATCAGGAGAGGTCCCAGATGATTGGAAAAGAGCAAACATAGTGCACATATTTAAGAAAGGAAAGAAGGAGGATCCAGGGAACTACAGACCAGTCAGCCTCACCTCAGTCCCTGGAAAAATGGAGCAAGTCCTCAAGAAGCTAGACTGTTCTCAGTGGTGGCAGATGACAGAACAAGGATCAATGGTCTCAAGTTGCAGCAAGAGACGTTTAGGTTAGATATTAGGAAGATTTTTTTCACTAGGCAGGTAGTAAAACACTGGAGCAGGTTACCCAGAGAGGTGGTGAAATCTCCATCTCTGGAGGTTTTCAAAACCTGGCTAGACAAAGCTTTGGTTGGGATGATCTAGTTGGGGATGGTCCTGATTTGAGCAGTGGGTTGGACTAGATGGCCCCCTGAGGTCCCTTTCAATCTTAACTTTCTATGATTCTATAACTGACTGCACAGTTAGCATCTCTTGTAGATGTGGCCACTGAGTCCTAGCTCTACTCTCCAGTGTATCTACTACTCTCCCAGCTTGGTGTCAGCTGTAAACTTGCTGAGGGTGCACTCCAGACCATCTTCCAGATTGTTGATGGAGATATTAAACCAGCCTCAGGACCTACCCCATGGGCACTCCATTTGATACCAGCTGCCAACTAGACATTGGGCCATTACTTACTGCCCTTTAACCCTGATGATCCAGCCAATTTTCTATTCACCTTCCAGTCCATTCATTCAATCTGTACTTTCTTATCTTGCTTGCAAAAACCTTGTGGGGGATTGTATGAAAAGCCTTGCTAAAGTCAAGGTATGTCATATCCACTGTTCTCCCTGTATCCACAAAGCCAGTCATCTTGTCATAGAAGGCATTCAGGTTGATCAGGTATGATTTGCCCTTAGTGAATCCACACTGGCTATTCCTAATTTTCCTTCAATTGCTTAGAAATGGATTCCTTGAGGGCCTGCCATGATTTTTCCAAGGACTGAGGTGAGGTCTGTAGGTCCTCAGATCTTTGTTCTTGTCTTTCTTAAAGATGGGCACTATATTTGCCCTTTTCCAATTGTCCATGACCTCTCCCAATCACCAGGAGTTTTCAAAGATGATGGCCAGCAGCTTTGCAATCACATCAGCCAACTCTCTCAGCACCCTCAGGTACATCACATCTGGCCCCCCAGAGGGTAGTAAGCTAGTGATCAAATTTTCTTTATTAATGGTTTCCTCCCTATTAACCAAAGCATTCCAAACAGTTCAGCAAAGAGAAGTGTTTCCAAGTCTCTAACCATTTCTTTCCCTGAGACCCAACCTTCTTTTTCCCAATAAAAGAACCAAAAAAAGAACACACGGTATTCCCAGTGAGAGCAGACCATTGATTTACTTAGTACCCTGGCAAAATGTTGGAATGGTACTTATCATTCAGGATCTTGATGGAATCAGCTTTCATTTATTCCCTGTGATCAGAGATTATAAATCTTCTTCCTTTCAACCTAAAATACCATATTGTGCAACAGATCTTCTAGCGGTGTCACCTGACCATTGGTGTGTTCCTACATCCTTGTATTAGCAGTATTTTTTGTTGTTGTTGTTGCCAGGAGTGGTTGGTTACCTTTGGGCTACTTGAACTGTAGGATCATTTCTGTGATAGCCATCAGCATGAAACATTTCACTCAGGGCTTGGAGAAGGCAGCATGCTTGAAAATGATTCATGATCTCTCTTTTTGAAACAGAATATTCTCTTGCATTTGCTACCTTAGGTGTATTTAAGAAGCAGGAGACAATTGAGTACCACATTACTGGGATGTCGCAAGAACTTAACAGCTTGTCTTCATCAGGGCAGGCTGTGATAGGGAGCACCACTTTTAAGGTGCCCCACTGACTCACCTCATGCTCTGTGCATAGTGCACACCTAAAAAAAGTCTCTTGTCCACCTGAGCACCCCTGAAATTGGGAGTGGCACTGGCTGTGTCACATCAAATCAGGGCAGCCTGACCTCCTGTCAGCAGGCCAGGTATGCAGAGCAAGATGGCGTGGGAAGAGCTTGCTTCACAGTGGTGCTCCAGAGCGCTGAGTGGCACAGGGTCAAGATTATTTCATAGTAATCCTTACCTTGCTTTTCTGCTATCTTCAAGAAAAATGGATGCTACTTTTTTGCCAGAGGGCAATGAGCCAGCGATTAAATTAAGAACAGCAAGGAGTAGTTCAACTTGGCATTCCGCAGAGTCCTTCTTTTCATTTTCTCATTGTGTTCCTTCAATAAGAGCCTTCTTATAAAGTCCCAGTGTATTTCCCATTAATCATTATACATCTCTGACATCTTGCTTTATGGCTTCTATTAGCTAGATGATCACCTGGCTTAATCTAAATGATCATTTGATTTTAATCACTTAAATCACTATCCAAGCTGCCTGTCTTTCTGAGCACGACACTGGAAATGCAGCATGAAGCCTGCTTGTTCTCTCACTGGGCATATAAGTGTCCCTTATTCAGAGGCTTAACAGAAGGCGTGACTGCTGATGGAGTGTCCACAGCAGTACAGATTTGCGCATATTTAAGGTGCATTAATCCATCAGAGATTGAGGAAGCATAAATAATTGTGTGTGGGATTTACTGTCCTTGCTGTCTTTTCTCTTTCAGTATGGTGCATGAGCTAAATCAAGTATAATGAGGCAAGAGAAAAGAGAAGTGAACAATGGAAAATTCTGTTTCCAGAATTCCTTACCAACTGCTAGCTGAGGTAGTGTGCATCCAAGGCGTTCTGCCACAGGAGACAGGTCTTTCAGCTTTATTTGCTGTTTTCTTCCTTCTTCACTCACAATCTTTTCCTTTAGCCATTGGTAACACTGGGAATTAAGTACATTGGAAGTTAAAGCTAAAAGTGATTACAGTCCAGGGAAAGAGGAGAGCTGGATTCTCTTTATTCACAGACACTGTTTGGCTTTTGGTACATTGGTTTCTGGGCTCCACTTTCTCTGGCTGTAGAAGCAAAAATCTTAACTGCCTGTTAGATAGAAGGCCTTAGGAGCCAATACTGTGACTTTGTTGCGTCTGTGCAGCACTGAACACACTGCTGATATGTCAGCGGTATGATAATTCGATAATTAACTCACCCAGTGTGCAGCATGGCTTTAATAACTCTTTGTAAAGCCTTTTGAAATTACTGGAGCACTTGGTGCTTTGCAGTAGTAGAGTAAATACTATCCTCATTCTATGGTAGAGGAACTAAGGCAAGGGCGGGCAAAATATGGCCTATGGGCTGGATCTGGCCTACCAAGTGCTTTCATCTGGCCCACAGTGCCCACCAACAAATTGTGCCCTGCCCAGCCCTTCCGTCCATGTGTACATCCCCCACAAACATACCTTATTGTGCCTCACTCCCACCCTCGCGGGCAGAAGGGCCCAGCCAGCAGTGAGCAGAAAGGCCCAGCCTGCTGCTGCAGCCCCCAGGCACCTGCTCCATTTCCCCAGTCTCCTGCTGGCTCCAGGCATCAGGTAGGGAAGTGGCAGGGGTGGGGCTGCAGGTGGGTGGGAGCTGGAGGCAGCGCAGAGCCAGTGCCCAGTGGGGCAGCAGCAGTGCTCAGCTGGGCAGCGTGTGGGTAAGAGGGAGGGTGGGGGGTGGGGGGACCCCCTACACTCCCTTTATAGCGTGCAGCCTTGGCAGGCAGTGGCAGCAACAGCAGGTGGGCACTCCAGGCACTCATGTCTGGTGCAGGTGCCCGGTGGGGCACAGCTCCAGCCAACTCCGCACATCACAGTGAGGGGCATAGCCTCTGCCGGGCCATCTGTATTGCCAGCAATCCCTGCACTTGCTGGGCATGAGAGGGAAGCCCAAGTTGCTAGAGCTGGTTGCCTTCCCTGCTGGGGCTGCTGGGACTGTGTGGCATGGGAAGGCTCCAGGGCCTGGGGCTTCCCTCTCGTGCCCAGCGAGTATGGGGAGCGCCAGCAATACAGATGGCCTGGAGGAGGCTGTGCCCCTTGCTGAGATGCGCAGTGCTGGCCAGAGCTGTGCCCTGCTGGGCACCAGCACTCCGAGCACTCCGTCTGCTGCTGCTGCACCGGGGGGGAATGTAGGGGATCCCTTCACCCCACCACCCTCCCTTACACCCCACAAACACCACACACTCACACCCTTCCCCCACAACCCTCCATGTATACACAACCCCCCAACATACCCTATGCCCAGCCACACCCCCCACACCCTACCATACACACATGCCCCCATCCTCCCGACACCCCACCATACACTCATGCCCCCACCCTCCCGACACCCCCACCATACACATACCCACATCTCACCATACACACATACACCCTCACACCCTACCATACACACATGCCCCCACTCCCCACACACGCACCATACACCCTCCCAAATCCCACCATACACACATGCACCATACACACACCCACACCCCACCATACATACATGCACCATACACACATCCACAATATACAAGACTAAGAATTTATTTTTGAGTTATTATACAATCACCTGTGTATACCCTACGCAAATACAAATTGCAACAAAAATATTTTAAAATTAAAATATGTCATAGTATTAAAATGTCATAGTAGGTGTTTGTGTGTGTGTATGATTTGGTTTTTTTCTGGTTCTAAGATGGCAACCTCTCCTCCCAAAAGCAGTATTTCCAGGGGCAAGGGGAGGGACTTCTGGTGGCAAGGGTCAGGGGCTGGGGTGGAAAGTCCAGTACTGAGATGGTGACCAGGATGTGGGGCACTTGTCAAGGCTACCCATCTGGCCCTCGACAGTTTACCAAAACTGGCCCTCTACTCAGAATAATTTCCCACCCCTGAACTAAGGCATGGGTTGCTAGGTGCTTTGCCCAGGATCATGCAACAAGCAATGGCAGAGCCAGGAAATGCATCTAGCTTCCCCTATTTCAGTGAACTGTTATGGTTCCTAAGTGCTGCATTGCATGCCTGTGCATTTGTGGCAAATCTGTTTAGTTGCAGCAGTGCTAAGGAGCTTTATTTCTCAGCCTCACGCAGTGAGACATTTTATTTACTTTAAAATAGTAAAGGCATGAAGGCATCCTTCATCCTTCCACCTCCACCCAAGAGGGTTTACTTTGTCTGTAAGGTGATAGAGGAGATTTTTTTAGTCACAGTTCTAACAAGATTTTCAATGCCCTGCCATTTTTCAAACATTCAAACATGTGTCTGTCACAGGCCTGATAAGGACAGTACATTATGGTTAACAGCAGGTACTAGGTGGGCTGCAGCAATAACCAGAGACAGCATTGCCTTTTATTGGATTGTGTGTCAATATTTTACAGTGAAACTAGTCAGAAAAATAAAAACAGCCTTGGCTGCAGTCAGATCCTGGCCCATCAGATTGATTCCATCTATAATAGAACAACGAGGAACATTGATCTTTGTGTTCTGTATCCAAGCAAAACCCTTACTCTGCTCTTTTTCTTAGCTGTTCAGTCTTAAAAAGGCGCCAGCATGTAGGAAGTTACATATTGAATATCCTAATGGATAAAACACATGTATGCAATATCTGTATACAAACTGAGTTTGGGATGGGTGGAACGCCAATAGTGGGAGAGCAGCATGACACAGAATAGTAGTACACATAGTAGGTAAGTCAGTTAATACCAATACTCTAAGCAGTGAACTGTTAGTTTGGTGAAGGAAACTCCTTTCAAGCCTCTCATACTATTTTTCTTCCCCTCTCCCCTTAGTTTTCCTATGCTTGAAAGACTCTCACTGACCAGAGAAGGCTCCCACTGGAGACCATCAACCTCATTTGGTGCATCACCCAGAGAGAGAGCTGTTGCTTCCTTCTCCCCCTTCCTCTACAATCTAGGCAACATGAGGCATGCTGCTTCTATGAATACAGTAAAAATAGCACCTGCATTATGAACAATACTTGACACTAGAGTAATGGAGGACCTAACATGATACCTCTTTTCTTTGTTATAGAAACCTTTCTGCAATCATTTTATTAGACCTTGTTCTCAAGGGCTTGAAACACCTGTTACCAGACTGGAGAAAAATACAGGTTCTTAGCTGGTGTAAATTGGCCTGGTTCTAACTTTAGTGCTTCTGTATTGATTCACATCTGCTGAGGATCTGGGCCAGAAGACTTGCATTAAGTTAATCAACAATCTCAGAATGATGCATTCAGCTGTGGCAGTGAAACTGAATGATCTTTTATTACACTTTCACTCATACTGAATAAGGGTTGCCAGAGAAACTGAGCTGAACTATCAATGCAGCTGGGTGTAAGGTCAACCTTATTGTAATGAATCTCTTTATCTTCTATTTTATGCTTTCACAAATTCAACAAATGAATTTGAGCACAGGGGAAAATACCTTCAGAGAAGCCCTTGAGCTTTCAGGGACCCCATTTCCATATTTCCCTGAGATGATACCACAGGCGAGTGGAGACCACGTCATTGCTCCAACCCCTGCAAAGTAATCAGGTAAGGAAACTAGAGTGAATCTGATACTGTTACATTACTAATGTGTCTTTATGCAAACAGAATATACAAACTGGCTGCTCATTTCTAGAAGTGGTAGGTTGTTAGCTCCATCCAGTCAATAAAATGGTACAAAAAGTCTCTCCCTTGGGACAGCACTTGTATGGCTAGCCCATGTTTTAAACAAGGCTCTCTGGGACCTCATAGACCATCGAGGCAGGTGTCTGTCTCACACTGGCTCCTGCACCTCCAAGTGTATGGAAGTGCCCTGAGGCTGTTTTGGCCATTGATTCAGAGGTTTTGCTGGCAGAGGAGAGTACCCTCTTCCTCACTGTTTTAGTCCATCAGCCCCTTTTTATCTATGCTGGGCCTGGCCCCTAGAGCCTCCCTAAAAAGAGCCTCTGAAAATAAACAAAACAGAACATAATCTTGCCTGGGCATTCTCCAGCAGGCCAAAAGAGAGAGCAATGTGTCCCTTAGCCCATCTGCTCTCGCTCCAGCCACTTGCTTCCAGCCCATTCCCATCACAGACCCCATTCGCCAGGCAGTGGTCTCAAGACTGCAGGAGGAGAAAGTGATGCACCAGAGGCAGCCCAGTCTCCTTCCCCACAGGAGAGATCAGAGCTGGGGGATCCATTCCTGCGCGCTGTTCAGTGGCACCCTCCTTGTTTAGGGACATTAACACCTAAATTGTCTATCACTTTTTGGACATGCATTAAGACAGCTTCTCTCTTTGGTCCCCAGGCAGTTGTTAAATAGAAGTGTAGCAGAGGATATACAAGGACATAGGTGAATGGGTACTGGCTTTTTGAACACACATCAGGTCTGTATCCTTATTACCTTACTACCTTGTGAGTAAAAAATGACAGAAAACTGCAGTCTCAAAAGACTTTACCTATTTTGTGGTACAATTCTGGCAGCTGAACCTCCACTTTCTCTCTCTGGAAAAGATGATATTCAGCTTGTTCACATACAGGTGGAATCATATTAAACTGTCTTGCCACAGAATAGGCTTCCTGTAGAAAATCAATATAATCGGACAGAATGGCACATTAACGGAGACTATCCTTGTGGGATACAGCATACCAATCAATGCTTGCACACACAACTAGCACATCACAGACCTCCTTAAGGACCAGGGTATGCTGACAAATGAAGACTCCAAGGCAACACATGTTTCCATTCCCCAATTTTCTGTTTAAATAGCTTGTTTGTGCTTTGTTTTCTGTGCATTCCAACAAAAAACCAGCACATTTTCAAGGCATTTTGAACCTAAGTCAACTCTCCAGCATGTCAGTGAAAAGGCTGTAGGTAACAGCAATGGTCCTTGGATCAAATCCTTACTGGTCTAAAAACTGAATGGTATAAAAATATATATAAATTCTGTTAATTTCACACCCTTTTCAACCTGCAGCTGGGAGCGCATAGTATGATGCTACTTTGAAATAGAAACACAATCTAAACCTAACACTTTCTGCCAGCAGCAGTGCATTGGGAGCACTCTTATCTTCCCTCCTTTTGGCCTGTGACACTAGAGAATGTTTCTGATTTTATTTCAGCAGTGATTTGTCATTGTGGAATGTAGTAAGGGGCTGCGGACTCTGGATACGTGGTGCCCAAAAGCATGCGGGACTGGACTTGATGGCTTAGGAGGCTCCCTCCAGTTCTCTCTTCCTATGGGGACCATAAGAGCTCATGTTCTTTTTCTGGCATGCAGCCTTGGAAATCTTAATACAATTGTTTCTTTTACTCTACAAAAGGGGATTGGAATTCCTCAGCCTGTCAGATCCAGGTCCCCAGAGTCTGCTATATATGACTGTTAAACAGTGCTGGCTGACCACAACCAATTGACATGTTTTAAAACTTTTCTACCTTAACACATTTAAATACAAACTAAAGAAATCTAATGTTTTCATGGTCTAAATAAGGGTACCAGGGTTGTGCTTTTAACAATGTACAGACAGTGGATGCTCAGAGTCTGTCTTCAGATTATCAGTCCTATAAAACATCTCTCTCTTATCTAATTTTTTCAAAGGGCTTTTCTGCATCAAGGATTTATTTTTAGGTGCTACACTGGTACAAAGGAGAACTAGTGCCAGGGTGATATACTCTGCTGTGAGAGTACCAGCTCTGCCACCTTAATCCATCCTAAAACTCATTTTACACTATACTTGTTACTGGTTTGGTGGGATGGATTTTAAGACAAGTTAGAATTTTCCACCCAGTATAGACAGGTAAATATAAGTCAACCTCCACCCTGAAGCTCTGGATGAGATTTAGAGGATGTTATGAAAATCTTCATTTATTTTTTTAAAAAGTTACTTTACCATGATCTCCATAGCACTCCAGCGTGAAGTTCCCCAGTACATCGCCATTCCCTGGTTAATTACATGTGTCATTGCTCGGACAATTTCTAAAGAAGAAGAAAAAGATTGGTATACTCTGAAATTCCACATTAGCCCATTTATTTAGCACTAGAACTACTTCATATACAACTGCAAAAAACAGAGCACATTTACACTTTTTACCAGCAGGTACAGTTATTTCTAAATAAGTATCAGCCCAAACCAGAATGTTAATATTTCTTATCTATCGTGTTTGCTTTCTAGCATGTTACACAACTCATAGGTAAGACTGGCTTAAACTGTGTGCTTGTTTTCATCTTTCAAGCCAACCAACATTGGACATTTGGACCTGGCATGCTGGAATTAGATACCGCTCTTTCTTTAATAGTGTAAATCAGGAGTAACTACTAAAGCCAATGTAGTTTCAGTTGTATAACCAGCATGGAGGTAAGAAGCAAGACCCTTGGCTTGGACTGGTGTACTAAATTGCGGCTGAGGTTGTGAATTTCTCAAATCAGGTGGGATTCAGCTCAAGGGTCTGACTCAGGCCCATCTTCACAGTAAACACATAGATAGTTCACTGTGGGATGAGAAATTATGCTAAATGGTCAGTAAGAAAAAAATGTCAACCCTAGACAGCTTTGTAGTTCATACAGAATCGTATAAATAACTCTTGTAACAACATATTCTAACTTCAAATATTTTTGCCACTTTGATAGGGGTGAAGTTGGTTGATAAATGTAAATGTAAAGAGACTGACTGTGTAGTGGGTAAAAGTAAATTGTTTCTTTCTAAACAAGGGATTACAGATCATGATGCCTATTTCTGACACTATTGTTTAAACTTTAATAACACAAGAGGGCAGCATGGTAGAAAAAGAGATCTGGAAAATGTAATGACTAAAAAACCCCATGATTTAAATTCAACATATTTTAAAATTATGTTTTATTAAATGCAAATACTTTTTTCTTTTTTAATAAGGCTATCAAGGTGCCAGCGGTGAAACATAAAGCTGGGTAACTGGCTTGATTTATGCTGATCATGTGTGATGCCTTAAGGTACTGGTACTTTAGAAAAAATACCTCTTCATTGTACTGTAATACCTTTATTCCATACCCAAGTATTTGATTACTTTTTCCTTTCTCTGAAAATTCTAAAATCTTTTCAATGTTGTAACTAGGACCATGGGTGGTGATACTTCATTGATTAATAAAATATTTTGTACAGAAAGTACCATTCTTCCATAGACTGCAGAGATCAATACAAAGGAGCGTAAGCATTATTCTCCTTATACAGCAATACAGGAGCTAAAGTCTAGAGGTTTAGTGAACTTGTGTATAGCGCACAGTTCAGTCACGACTAGATCCAACTTCCAGGTTCTTGCAGTAGCGTAACAAAGTGGGGGTGACCAAGACACCAGGTCTAGGTGTCAACCCTTCAGACTGGGGTAATGCAAAAAATTCAGCTGCTGTCACCAACAGCACAGCCACTATGCTGCCCTGTGTGTGGCTGCTGCCCGGATCCTCAAGCACTTAGGCCCCTGGTTCCTTGCTTAGTGCTGACTGGGTATTGCCTCCTCTGGGTGGGAAAGCAGCATTACCATGTCTTATCAATGGAAGTCGTCCAGCGCTCAGCACATACAGCATCTTTGTGATCCTTGTGGATGCAAAAATTGGCCCATTGAATTTGGGATGCTTAAACTTGGCCTTGGTCTGTTTTTTAAAATCTTAGTCAATTCTTTTTTCAAGTGCCCAACGTAGGCTGGGCACTCTGCAAACAAAGAAACTAGTTTTCATTGGGATGAGAAACTAGATTTCTCATCCCAATGACTTTACATTGGGATGGCATATTTGCCTGCAGATAAGACAAAGCAATTGAGCTAGCGTTGATTGGTCGTGTGGTTCCACCTCTGTGCACCACACTCAGTTTGCAATTGTTAAATTCCATAAATGCGAAGGGCAGTATTGAGCTTTTCACTTTAACAAAGGCTAGAACTGGTAGAATGATGGGGGAGGCTAGAGATGCAATGTCATTATTTTAGAGGCCTTGAGCTAGATGTTTAGCTTGTATAAATCATTTGTGCAGCTCCAGTGATTTAATGGAGCTGGGCTGTTTTACACCAGCTAAGGTCTCTACAATTTGACCAGCTATGTAATCACTGCATGTGATTAACTTACACAGTACCAGGGCAGCAAGAGACCTCCAAAATTCCAAACTTTTTTTCACCAGGCTTAGCAAAATAAACCAAAATTGACAGCCTGGGAGGATAACAGATGAGTGCAGAAAAGTTTCTAAATGCTCCAGGACATTTGCATGCCAGGAATCTCTCTCTGGATTTTACTTTCGTAACTCCAATCTATAATAAGATATAGCTGCTTCTAAAAATAAATAAAGTAAAACAAAAGTCCAGTCATGAGTTTTTATACTGAATATGAAGATTCATGTCAACTAGCAGCATGAAGATGGAAACTTAAAATCCCTCATTGTCTAACAATAGCACTGTTCCCCGAAACCAATAAAATTTACTGTGTAAAGGGGAAACTAATCTGGATAATATGGAGCAATTTTTGGCTTGATGGTCAAAATCCCTAAAAGATTCATTGGACACCATTTTTTCCCTTGAGCTCCATAGCATCTGGGGTTTGTAAAATGAGTTATTGAGCCCTGGATGCCTTCAAGTCTCTTTCCCCACTGGCAAATCCATAAAGAGCCATATTGGGTGTCCTTGATTCACTGACTACATCATGATACATTCAGAGAGAATCCCATTAGGTGCCTTTGGCCCTTTAACTTCAGTAAATTCAATCAGGATGAAAATCGTGCTTATGCAAAGCCAGAACAAGGCTTATACATCCGTTAAGGGATTCAGGCTATGTCCATGATGCACAGGCATCTCTGCACTACGTTAATCTAGCTAGCACATTTCCCAAGAGCAGTGCAGCCACAGCAGCACAGGTTTCAGCTTGGGCTAGCAGCAGCATTAAGTCCCCAGGGTCCTGGAAAGGACTGTACAGTCCACACTGCAGCTGGTGCTGCCGCATTTTCACTGTTTTTAGTACCCAAGATTAAAGCAAGCATAGGTATCATAAAGTCATAGAAGTAGGGTCGGAAGGGACCTTGTAGATCTTCAAGTCTGACCCTCTGCCTGGGCAGGAGAAAAACTGGGCTCAAATGACTCTAGCCAGCTAGGCATCAAGCCTCCTCTTAAAGACCCCCAGGGTAGGAGCCAGCACCACTTCCCTTGGAAGTTGGTTCCAGCTCCTAGCCGCCCTAACTGTGAAGTAGTTCTTGCGGATGTCTAATCTAAACCTACTCTCCAACAACTTGTGGCCGTTATTCCTTGTTATGCCAGGGGGCGCTAGGGGAAATAAGGTCTCTCCCAAACCCTTCTGGTCCCCCTAGTGAGTTTATAGACGGTCACCAGGTCCCCCCTCAGCCTTCTCTTGTGAAGACTGAACAGGTTCAGGTCCCGCAGTCTCTCATTGTAGGGTCTGCCCTGTTGTCCCTGGATCATGCGGGTGGCCCTCCTCTGGACCCTCTCAATGTTGTCCACATCCCTCTTGAAATGCGGCACTCAGAACTGGATGCAGTACTCCAGCTGTGGCCTGAGCAGTGTCGCATAGAGGGGGAGGATCACCTCCTTGGCCCTACTTGAGGTGCACCTGTGGATGCATGACAAGGTTCGGTTAGCCCTGCCAACCGTGATCTCACACTGTCAGCCCATGTTCATCTTGGAGTCAATAATGAGCCTTCTGCTTCCGTGCTCTCAAGAAGGGAGTTTCCCATCTTGTAAGTGTGCTGCTGGTTACTACTGCCCAAGTGCAGCACCCTGCACTTGTCAGTATTGAAATGCATCCTGTTTTTGTTAGCCTGTCCCTGTAACCTAGCCAGATCTTGTTGCAGTCTTTCCCTCGCTACTAGCATGCTCACCTCACCCTAAATTTTGGTATCATCAGCAAATTTAAACAGGTTGCTTTTCACCCCGTCATCCAAATCGCTGATAAAGAAATTGAACAGCACGGGCCCAAGGACCGAACCCTGGGGGACTCCGCTGCCCACTTCCCCCCCGGTTGAATATGACCTGTCCACCACCACCCTCTGACTACAACCCTTCAGCCAATCTGCAATCCATTTGACTGTGTAGGCATCAATGCCACAGTCACCTAGTTTTTTAATGAGGATGGGGTGGGAGACGGTGTCAAAGGCCTTGCTGAAGTCTAGAAAGACTATGTCCGTGGTGACACCTGCATCCAAGCTTTTGTGATCTGATCATAAAAGGCAATCAGGTTGGTCTGACATGACCTGCCCCTGATGAAACTCTGCTGGTTGCCCTTGAACATCATCTCTGAAGCCAGCCCATCACAGATGTGCTCCTTGAGGATCTTCTCAAAGAGTTTCCCTAGGATTGAGGTAAGACTGACAGGCCTATAGTTGCCTGGGTCTTCCCTCCTCCCTTTTTTAAAGATAGGGATCATGCTGGCTATCTTCAAATCATCTGGCACCTGGCCCGAGCACCACGAGTGCTCGTAAAGCCATGCCAAGGTGTAAAGGTATGTCTATGTCTGCTCCAATCACCCTTTCCAGTTGCAGTGCACACATTTTCTAGGTAGTTCATAAATATTGCCAGGCCTTTGGGGAATTTATCCTAAAGTATCAACTCTTGGAATGAAGTGAGGGTGTATATTTCAGTTGTCATTAAAAGGAAAAAACAGGTAAGGTTCCAACCCTCATAGCTGCAAAGAAATAGTAACCTAGGTGTTCCCTAAAGGCCAGAGAGCTAGGAAAAGAACCCAAACATGTAATATTAGCTCTATTTCTTTTTTTCTTTTATTTTTTAAGGCCACCTTATGTTTTTTGAGCCCTTGGGATCGGTAGAATGGCTGATCCTTTTTTCATATGGTTGAATTTCACCCTTTGGGAGGACTGTAACTATTTATGTGGTGTCTAGAATGTATTTCCTGATTAGTGCACATCATCAATACTGGGAAATGGAATCAGTATTGATAACTGGGTATCCTTGTGTTGTGAAGAGCAGTAGCTGATGAGACATTCTGGCCTGTGCTTCCTGGTGTTCAAGAATCACAGTAAAGATGTTTTCCAACTGCCCACTGTGGTGCTGCTGCAGGACCTGTGACTTCCATTTCTACATCAACTTCAGGAACCTGAATCCTTCAGGACAACAGAAGATTCTCCCTTTTCATTCTTCCTCTGTCCTGGTCCCAAGTTTCATAGTTTCTAGGGTCGGAAGGGACCTGAGTAGATTATTTAGTCCGACCCCCTGCCATGGCAGGAAATAATACTGGGGTCAAAAGGATACTGGGGTTCATCCAACCTCCTCTTAAAAACCCCCAGGGTAGGAGCCAGCACCACTTCTCTTGGAAGTTGGTTCCAGACCCTAGGCGCCCTGACCGTGAAGTAGTGCCTCCTGATATCTAACTTAAACCTACCCTCTGCTAGCTTGTGACCGTTATTCCTGGTCACTCCTGGCAGTGCACGGGGGAACAGTGACGCCCCCAGTGCCTGCTGATCCCCCCTGACTAGTTTGTAACAGGCCACAGGATCCCCCCTCAGCCTTCTCTTGTGGAGGCTGAATAGGTTCAGGTCCTGTAGCCTCTCCTCATGGGGCCTGTCCTGCTGTCCCGATCATGCGAGTGGCCCTCCTCTGGACCCTTTCCATGCTGTCCACATCCCTCTTGAAGTGTGGCGCCCAGAACTGGACACAGTACTCCAGCTGTGGCCTGACCAGTGCCGCATAGAGGGGGAGGATCAGCTTTTTGGACCTGCTCGAGATGCATCTGTGGATGCATGACAAGGTGCGGTTGGCCTTCCTGACTGTGTCCCCGCACTGCCGGCCCATATTCATCTTGGAGTCAACGATGACTCCAAGATCCTTTTCCGCCTCCATGCTGACAAGAGGGGAGTTCCCCAACCTGTAGGTATGGTGCCGGTTGTTCCTCCCCAGGTGCATCACCTTGCACTTGTCTGTGTTGAATCCCATCCTATTCTCATCCGCCCACCCTTGTAGCCTGTCTAGGTCTGATTGTAGCCTGATGCTTCCTTCTAGTGTGCCCACGTCCCCCCACATCTTAGTGTCATCAGCAAATTTGAACAGGGTGCTTTTTACCCCCTTGTCCAAATCACTGATGATGATGTTGAACAGTGCGGGCCCGAGGACCGAGCCCTGCGGAACCCCACTGCCCACGTCCTTCCAGATTGAGAAGGACCCATCCACTACCACCCTCTGGGTGCGGCCCTCCAGCCAGTTGGCGACCCAATTGACTGTGCGGGTGTCGACACCACAGTCCCCCAGTTTCTTAATGAGAACGGGGTGAGAGATGGTGTCGAAAGCCTTCCAGAAGTCCAGGAAGACTATGTCCACTGCTACCCCTGCATCTAAAGATCTGGTAATCTGATCATAGAAGGCCACCAGGTTGGGCTGACAGGACCTGCCACTGATGAACCCGTGTTGGTTGCCCCGAAGCATGCAGTCCCCTGCTGGCCCTTCATGGATGTGTGCCAGAATAATTTTCTCAAACAGCTTGCCTAGGATCGAGGTAAGACTAACTGGCCCATAGCTTCCTGGGTCTTCCTTCCTCCACTTTTTGAAGATGGGAACCACGCTGGCCCTCTTCCAGTCCTCTGGGACCACACCAGAGCACCACGAGTGCTCGTAAAGCCGTGCCAGGGGTCCTGCAATGACCTCGGCCAATTCCTTTAGAACTCTAGGGTGGAGATCGTCCGGACCGGCTGACTTGAATACGTCCAGCCCCTGCAGAAGCTCCCTAACTAGTTCCTCGCTAACCCATGGCCCAGGTGTGCCTCCCCTGGGGCCCGAGGGGACCCCAGCAGGGAGGTGGCTGTTCTGGTCCCTATTTAAGAAGACAGAGGCAAAGAAATTGTTAAACATGTTAGCTTTGTTGTCTGGTGTGATGACCAAATTTCCCAACATGTCCTGCAAGGGCCCCACGTTACCCGGGACCTTCTTTTTACCCCCTATGTATTTAAAAAAGGACTTCTTATTGTCCTTAATCTGAGAAGCTAGTCCTAATTCCATCTTTGCCTTGGCCTTCCTAACTGCCCCCCTACATCTCCCAGCGACTGCAGAATAGTCATCCTTGTAAGAAGCTGGTGATGTTTATGAATAATCAGAGCTGTATAATCACTGTCCTGTCCACCATTAATAAGCCTCTCTGTTGTTAAGCTTGGGCACAACCACCCTTCTGCATGAATGACAGTTTCTAGCTAGAATGATCATTTTGAATTTAACAATGAACTTGAAGGCAAGATTAATCTTTAGGGCCGTATTTTTAGAATTGTATCTAAACAAATGAGTAATTGGACACTTAATCCACAGTTAGCACAGGTGCTCTCATGCAGTAAAAGGGGACTTCAGACAGCCGATGCACCATTTTATTCTGGAATCTCTTATATTCACATGATGCCACAAGTTCAGGTTTGAAAATATCCTGACATATCATGATCCAAGAAGCATGAGACTCTCACTACATCGTAAGACTCTCTGACAGTTTTAAAATTCCTGCTTTAAACGACTTTCATTGCTTATGACTCAGGGATTTGCTTGTTTATTTTTTCTATTCCAAAGCAAACTATGCATTAAGAGGTCCAATGCATCACTTCAGGGATTCAATATATTCAAAAGCATGCTAGCATTAAAAAAATAACATGGAAAAATACTTCTAATACTCTAATTATTTTTTATGCCTTATAATACATTTCCTTTAAAAAGCAGTAGACAAAAATAACCTAAACCAGACCTAGGAAGCATAAGAAAGTGTCCCTAAGATCTGGTAAGGCACAGGTTGCCTTTCAATCAGCAGGACCTGTCATTTTCCACTAGGTACCTTCAGGAAGAAGCTACAAGAAACTGATTGGAATTTAAATCTATGTGTTGGATTTTTGACCCATTAAACTACAGTCAAGTTATGATAACTATTGCTATTGATTAGTAAGATGGAATGAGAAAGCCTGGTGTATTACCACTTATTAAATTACATGCTACATTTGTTGGTACTTATTTTACAGTCTACAGCATCTGTTCTTCAGGATAGATTTCCCTTTGTATCATGAGGATTCTCATTCTCTTTGAAAAAGATCAAGCAAAACAACTTTGCAAAGGATACATTACACTGAAATCTTGGAGGGGTTATGCAATTTTTCACAGATAGTGACAAGCAAATAAGCATAATAAAGTCTCCACCTCTACTCCTGTGGGACGCGTCCAGATGAGCGTGCACGTGCCTCTTGCCCCGCCTCAAACCCCTTTGAGGCGGGGCAAGAGGCACATGTGGAAACAAAAAAATGTTCCCTGCACTGCAAGTCTGCAGTGTGGGGAGAAAATTAGACCCCTGGACATCTAAAAAAAGAAACAAAAAAAAAAGTGTAGCAGGGCACAGGCACCAGAGCGTGGCAACCGGAGGCTGGGTCCTCCAGGGAGACACTCTGGCTACCAGAGCATCTTCACGGGTGGCCCCTCACCCTGGTGCTGAAACGTGGTTGGCCAGGCCGCATGTTCAGCACCAGGGCTCCAGTGATGGTGAGTAAAGGGTTGGGGGGGCTGGAGAAGGGGGGAGGCGACCATGAGGCGAATCCCCACCAGCCCCGCCTGCTCCCCCAGCCCCCCCGATCCCTGCTCTGCCCAGCCCCTCCCCCTGCCAGCCCCCCAGACCTCCCAATCCCTGCCCAGCCGGGCCCTGCCACCCTCAGGGCTCCTGTGCTGTCCAGCCAGGCTGGGCCCAGGGTGGCAAGACCTGGCGGGCATAGCCCGTGGTCCCTGTATACCGCACCCAGTCCTGCTGCCCTGGGCCCGGCGTGGCTGGGCGGCACAGGGACCCCAAGGGTGGCAGGACCTGGCTGGGCCCATCACAGGGTCCCTGCATGCTGCATCGGGTCCTTCCAAGGGCCCAGTCTGGCCAGGCAGCACCACAGGGACCCCAGGGCCGGCAGGACCCAGCTGGGCCCTGCACACGGTCCCCGTGTGTTGCGCTGGGTCCTGCCACCAAGGGCCCAGCCTGGCCAGGCATCAGAGGGGCCCTGAGGGCAGCAGGTCCTGCCACCAAGGGCCTGGCCCAGCAGCAGAGACTTACCACCATGGCTTAGAGTGTCCCACTCTTGCTGCTGCTGCTAAAGGTAAGTTATGGGCCCTGGACTGTGGCCCTCCAGGGGGAGCTGAGACCCTGGGCAGGGAGGCAGGGGCCCTCCAGGGTGCCTGGGACCCTGAGTGGGGGGTCTGGGGCCCTGTAGGGGGGCATTCCATGTGCTGTGGGGGGCCCTGTACCCTGTGGGGGCCAGAGGCACACCCACAGTTCCCCCAGCAATCGCCCCACACCTACCCACACACCAACCCACATCCCTCCACACACACACACCTGCCTCCCCCACACCCCTTCCAGCAAACACCACATCCCCCCATCACACACCCATCGTGTGCGAAGAAAACCAGAAGTACACATCAACACATATAGGTATTTAGAATTTATTTTATCATGATGATAGAGACACTGGTAGGCTTCCACATTGCTTTAACTTTGTAAATATACCAATAAAGCATTGCCCAACTGATTGCTATCTCTCTCTCACTCTCTGTCTCTCTCTCTCTCTCTCTCTCTCTCTCTCTGTGTGTGTGTGTGTGTGTGTGTGTATATAGAGTGGTTTTTTCTGTTAATTGTGGAAAAACATGGATTTGGGGGTATTTTTAAAAATGGATTTGGGATGCTGCTGCAGCAGTCCAGCTGACACAAGGGGTAGTGTCCCCAGGTACCAAGTGGTTGAGCCCCAGAAGCTCCTGAGAGTGAGTAGTCCTGAGCTGCTGGCCAGGGCAGGTTTTTGTACTGCTGGAGCCAGGATAGGGCAGCTTTTTATATTGCTGGGCACAGCACAGGTGCTGGCCCCAGGCTCTAGCTCCCCCTGGCTGCAGATCCAGGAGGAGCCAGGCAGGGTTATTTTGCCCCAGGTGGCACAATTTGCTCCACACCAAAGTGCATGTCCGAGCATGTGCGCTGAGGCAAAAAGCCCCAGCTCAAATTTGCACCACTTCTATTTGAGCTGCTGCAAGTGCACGTGCTTGCATGGTGGACGTACCCGTGAAAGCTCTCTCACAACTGGACAGTGGTCCTTTTACTCTGCTTCACATTTTAAAGAACGTTTCAGTTAGTAATTTGCTATATTTTATTTGGGGTGAAATGCTTCCCTCCATGGAAGAGTGGGAGGCAAGATCTTCTGCAGCTCATTCTTGTCCATCTGACCACAGCACTTTTATTTCTTTCATTTCAAAAACCTCACTGAATTTCTTTGTGGGTTGACTCTGGTGCAATAAAGAGCATGATGAACAAGGAACTACCTTGGTACTGAATAATCAAAGTACCTTAAATATTTTCAAGCAATGGACTAACTGGTAACCAATGCCTGCTTCTTCATGTCATTTTTGTTTAGCTTTTATTGCTGTAAATCTTTTCTCAGCAATAAGATTTCAATCTCATATTTTCCTCTCCCTTTATTTTCTCCTTCCTCTAGGCCTTGATTGCAGAAAGATGGAATGCAAAACCAGAATAGGTGGAATGCAAACCTATGGCCCAAAATAAACCAAATGGATCAAGACCATGCCATGACAAGAAATGTAAAACCTGACAACATATCTCCACCACCCCACAACAGAACCATCACCACTCCTGGATCTTACACCACCTGCACCTCCAGGAATGTAATACATCTCATCCAATGCACTAAATGCCCTGATGGACAATATTTAGGAAAAACCAAACAACAACTACGTACCAGAATGAACACACACTGCAAATCTATCAAAGACAAGAATACCCAATTACCTGTGGGGGCACATTTGTCACAAGAAAACCACTCTCTCTCCAATCTCTCAGTTCTAAACCTCAAAAGGAATTTACAAAACACCTTTCACAGACAAGCCTAGGAACTTCACTTCATCACCCTACTGGATACAAAAAATCACGAACTAAATAGAGACATTGGATTTATGGCACATTATAAGCTGCCCAACATCCGATACCCCAGATAATCTCTCTACTATTTACCAGCTACATCTTATCACCAGGTCTACATTCCCCTTCTCCCCCCACCACCTGTTTCTTACCCACTGACTGCCTCAATTTGCATTTTCACTGTCTGGCATTCTTGCATACTGGCTTCTGGCTTTTATTCTATTCCATCCTATCCAAGAAAAGCATAGAACATATGCAGATACTTCCTCAGCCTGAAGAAGGGTGTTTGTGCCTAAAAGCTTGCAAAAAATTTTTCCAACTATTTTAGTTGGCCTAATAAAAGATATTCAGTGTAACCAAAGAACCGCGTTGACCAGAATAAAAAGAGTTTATTCTTGTCAGTTAAATGCATTGCCAATGATGTCTAACTAGTTCTGGGGAGAGGTCTGTGACTGAGAGTACATAAGTCACAGCAGAACAGAAATGTATTGGTGACTGCCAGGTTTGGAGCCAGAAGTTGTTTAATATTTTAATAAGGGAAAATTTATAAGCTAGAGCACTGTTTCACCTGGATTATCATTCTGAAGGAGGTTAAAGTTACTTCATCTGGGTCAGATACTGATCTTTGTGCTAACACACATTGGGCATTTCCTCATCCATTTATTTGTATCACAGTACACAGAGACCAACTGGGGTAGCACAGCATCCACCCTCAGTAGGATTCCCACCTTTACTTTATCAGTGACATAGACTTGCTCATTTAGTTCCCTGCTTTTCTAATACAGCATGAAAATGTTTCTCCCAGGGTGCTCCTTCCAGGTGGAAATACTTGGAATATCTAGTTCAGATATGGGAAGCCTCCGTCCCTTCACCTCCCTTATTTGTAATGCATCCAAGCAACCTAACTGTGACTAGGCAGAGAAGCTGCAATTGTTACTACTCACCGACTCAGAATTCTTCACTTCCTATTTATTTATCTCCAACTCTATCCTGATCTGTTTGTTTCACTCACCGCTTTCTTCCTTTCTATTTACATCGTAGGTTGTTTGGAAGCAGGGACTATCATTTATCTTACCTTTTACAGTGAAGAACAATAGAACCCAACCTTGTTGGGCTCTATTGTAAAATAAGTGTTAAGTAATGGTAGGATCCTGCCTCTCTTTCTGTTGCCTACTGGGGCTTCTGCAGTCACAAATGGTGGGATATTGGAGGGATGTGGGGAGGGAACAAAAAGGAAGAACACTGAGAAATATCAATTGAGTCCAAAACTTTGCAATGCTTTAGATAGCTTGGTCTCCATAGTAAAAATTACCTGGATTTTCCTGAGCGGTAGGCAACTCCTACCCACATCAGTTTTTTATTAAAGTATGAAGACATTTTATTTCTGAAGGAAGCAATGGATTCATGGCAATGGCTAGAGACTGGCAGACAATGTGGGAGATACTGTATTGCTAATAATTATTTTTTATCATGAATTTACAATTATCTGCACAATTCCCACTTCTGACAGTTGAGCCCTGCATAGGAACTGCCAATCAAAATGAACCAAGCTCTCTTTCAGACTACCATACTTGTTCCTTTTGTAACATGTAATACATTTACATGGAGGTTTCTCAAAGTACAGGCTAATGCTTAGAAGGCAAGCTTAAGGTTTGCCATCTACAAAACAGCGATTATACTAATCTATCTCACAGGGATGTTCTATGTTCAGGCTTACTGACTGAACTCCCTTGACATTTCTGCACAAAGGTACCATGAAGGTGCTTACTAATTTGTTATTAAATGTATTATATTACCATTATTTACTAAACAGAAATTGATTGAGTATATGGAAAAAATCATTGTTAAAATATTTTACTTAGTAATTCCATTGCACAAAATATATAAATAAACCCCACATATACTCCCCTGCCATACCAAGGAAAATTTCCTTCTCCTTTGCAGTAAATACCATTGTGGACACAAGCGACTACTATCAGTTTTGGGGGAAAAAAGTATTAATCCTTGAATCCTGTTCTGTGTTACAAATAAGGAATTGTTAGCATGCACTTTGTCAAAGATTTTAAATTAGCAGCTGCTAGAATGTTAGATTCTGATCTTGCAACTGACAACGTGTGGACACACTGCTGGGCCTACGCAGCGCCCCACTGACATCAATAAGTCTCAGCATGGTGCAACAATCTGCCTGAGCCTTGTCAGTGGCTGGACCCAGGTCTCAGTCACTTCCTAGAGAATGTGCACGTGAACTGATATTTTCCAATTAACAAGCAGTGATGAGCATTCAGAAGTGAAAACTGTTCATCTGTTTGCACCTGTATTATTTGTAACCTGGTTCTGTCTGCTGTTGCAAAAAATAAATAATGATGGTTGCTAAGCTGGCTACACTGCTGTTCTGATCTCATACTTGTTTAGAATCATTTTATTTTCTCCCAAATACAAGCATATTATTAATAAATCCCAAGTTGGTGTCTTTTAATTCTCCTATCCCTAATGGATCCTGTATGCAACATAGCTTGCAGTAGAGGTGGACTGCTACATCTCATCAAAATTCAGTTAATTCTGATTCCTTGTCCTTGGACAGTTGAGGATAATGACTTGTTCAGAAGCTTGCGCAGTGAGTCACAAACCCATTCCCACTGAGTAATACCAGCAGAGCCTCTCCACATGATAAACACAAACAAAACGTCATTATTTTTAGCTGCGAACAGCTTTTTAAACACCACCTGCACCTTCCTGTAACCACTGATGCAATAACTGTGTTTACAAAACAATGGGATAATAAGCATGAAATGTAACAATGAGATAAAGAGCATCAAAACCATGTGGAATTATCAAGTTTCTCTTTGTTATCTTCCTGATCACAGGAGATGTCTTTTCACTTCTGTCTACTGAACAGGGAAGGTAAATCCCACACACCAGTCTCTCCACTTGTGTATGGAACTGAGGCTCAGCTTCCTCTCCAACCCTGCTCCATGGATTCCAGATGCAAGCAGAAGGAAAGAGTGGAGACCAGGTGGGCTGAGTAGGTTGCACAGGAGAGATGAACACTGCTAACTTCTTCACCTCCTTGAATCTTAAGGAGCCAGTCACAGCTGAGGCCCATCACAGCTAATGAAATCCTTATCAGCATGACTCCCATAAGCCTGGGAGTCAGAGATGGTAAAGAAACCAGGGCCTTCACATTCACTATCCTGCAGAGTGCCAGGGTGTCCCAAGTTTGGAAGCTTGCTCTGCAGCCTACACCTCACTCCCTTAGTTCTCTTCAGTAAAACAACAGAGGCTGAACACTGCATGGAGATCTTTTGGGATATTTCCTATCCTAGGACACGTTCTACAGACCCTAGCCCCGTGCAAATGTTTTACTAGAAAAAACTTCTGTGGTTTGCTGGGATTATTTTCTATGCTAAGAGCTAGCTCATCCTTAGTCATTGCTACTTAAAAAAGGTAAATTGCTAAATCAAACTGTTCATGGTGCCTAAAGTTGCAAAAGTTCCAAAAAGCATTTTCCCATCCAGAACCCAGATACTTTTTGTCAAAGAACTAGTGTTGCTTATCCAGAGGAATTATTATTCAAAGAAGTGAAAGAAAAACATACTTTTTAAAAAGACAGGTGAAACACAGATCCCTGATAAGGAGCCTTGCGCATACCATGACTTTCCACTGCTGTTTACCGAATTCTAGAGAGTTCAGATTCTACATCCTGCTTTGGACTACTGAGCAACCAGCTCAGACCTGGGACTCTGGTATGAGCCCATCACTACTTATTTAGATAGTTCTTGGAATTCTAATACAGGTTTGTAAGTTCTTCTAACACACTGTGCTGTTACATTTTCATAGTTCATCGTTTCATAGTTGGTAGGGTCGGAGGGACCTGAGCAGATCATCTACTCCGACCCCCTGCCATGGCAGGAAAGAGTACTTTTCATCTGAATGAATACGGTCCTTCATTGAAGTCTGGAGCAAATCCTCTTCTTTAGTCTCCTCAACACCTGATTTTGTGTTATAATAAAAATGTTTCAGTATTTGGGATACAGGAAAAAGACTTTTTGGTAAATACTAGGTTTTAGTTAAGCAGAAGGTATTCCCTCCCCTCAGAGACTACAATCATCTGGTCAAATACATTTCTAAATGTAAACTATTGAAAGTCTTCCAATAAAAATGCTTCAGGCTCAGTTATCCATGCCCCTAGGCACAAGAGCTTAAACTGATCGCTATGAACTTAAACACACTGCAACAGTTGGGAACAATCTAGGTTTGACAGGGCATGGGCTAGATGATTAGGTGTTTCTAATTTCTATGAAATACTCTGGAGTGCTTCAAAAATTCAAATCTGTTCTAGGTCACACGCAAATTGAATTAGACCACTTTAATCCAGTCCCTCAAGATGATGTATGTATTTGACAAAATCATATATCATACAATACATTTTCCAGGCCTGAAAGTTTTCTAGTCATCAGAGATCACAGATAAATAACAGGTGTTGTAGATGAGGAGAATTAAAGTGGATTCTGACGTTATTTGTACAGTACTTGCCAGCATTTTGTCTCTTTAATCAGTTCTGCTTTCTGAGTTCGTTAAAATGGACAAGATACATATAAAACAACCTCATTAAAATGAACCTTGTTTGTAACAAATCCCCAATATTAACAATCCCAAGAGTAGGAACCAATTTTTCACAATTATAATGCAGCAAATTGACTAACCCTATTATAGCAAACACCCTATTTTAATGAACTTTTCTTGGTCCTTTGTAGTTTCATTATAATGAGGTTGTACTATATTATATATATATAAACAACCAAACCAACAGGGGAAAAGAAGGGTATAAAGACCAGAGAACTTTATAGGATATTATATAGAAAATAAATCTCTTAAGTTTTTGGAATGTGGGTAAATCCCAAAAGGCTGAGAGGTCAGGCCCAGAACTTGGCTGATTACTTTGAACTATCAAGATCTTGAGTCTGCAAAATATGACCATCTTTTCCTGATGTGATTTTAATGCAAGATTTTTCAGGATTTCCATTTCAGGCTGGGAATACCACAGGATTTCCTTTTGCAGAATTTTGGCAGTTGTGAATATTATGGAAGAGAAGCAGAAAAACCAAAAGGTTAATATTTCTGATCTTCTCAGTGAGTGCTCTACTGTTAATGAAAAAGGCTGATCCTTTTTCCTGAAGATAGTTCAAAGTATGAAGTACAATGTCTAAATTATGCTTGCAAGAAATTCAGGTTAGGGGAGGAATACTCTAGCTATAAGGCATTTGTTATTCACTATTTATGGATAGATATGATTCCCTACGTTTTGGCTATCCATAAATTAACAACATGTAATCAAACTGTTTACTGATTTTTCTCCTATTCTGGATCCACCAAGCCAAAGAAAACCTGCTCTCCCTATGATGCTACCTCTGGAAAAAAAACAATGGACACATTAGGAGTAAGAATTTGAAAATGACTGTGGGATTATTTTTCTCTCCAGGAAAGTTTAACATACATTTTGTATGCCAGATATTGCAGAGCTGACAGATGGCTCAGCAGATGCTCTGGGATAGAAGTAGCTTACTAGGTGAATCAAAATCAAAATAATAAAGCAAGAAGTACTTGAAGGGAGTAAACGCCATACCATTCACAGTCAAAGCTACCGTCTTTGAAAGAAATCTCACCTAAGACCTTAGTGTTATAGCAGTACAGCATGCTGTAGAATTCCAGTTCTCTTCCCGCTATTTCAAATAGTGTTTCATGATTCAAACGGAATCACTTTCCTTTTCTATTTCTAGATGTATAAAAACTGTCATTAGGGCCAAAGGAGGAACATGAATGGGACAACATTTTGTTGTAGACTATATTATTAATCCTTTCTATTCAATTAATCTGCTTTATGGTGTACATTGATCCATTTAGAGAATAAGCATTAAGGTTCAGAAAAAAAGTCTTTCCATGCTTTTATGGCACTACGTAGCAAAGTGCATTCAAAAATATATGTTGGTATCTTCTAGGTGCAGTATCTTAGCAGTATTTTGGTTTGAGACAGGCAAGTCTTTGAGAAACAGCATGTTAAGGAACTTCTTGTAGCCTGTCCTCAGCAGAGAAGTCAGTTTGCTTAAATGGGTACCACACTAGATCATTGGAGATGCTGCAGAGTAGTGAAAAGGCCTAAGTACAAGACAGGAGGCTGCTTTTATCTGACTTATGACATTTAAAAAGAAATGCTGCCATATGCAAGAAGGAGGTAGGAAGAACTTTAGCTTTATCTGACAGGGATGAAGGGGTGGTAAAAATGAATTCCTTTTTTTAAGTGTGTTTGAGATCTGGAAGAGGAGGATGAGCTCTCTAGCTGCCACTGTAAAATCCTTGGATTCAGTGAAGAAAGTTAGCAGGAAGGGCAAGGGAAGATTAAAGTTCCCAAGGAAAATCCTGTTTTGGAGTCCCAGGATTTTACATTTACCAGAGCCCATCAACTGTTGAGCTCTGCTTCTTACAGGTGAGACCGGAGTGGTAGACTTGCATGACAGTCTGGCACAAGAGGTACACACAGTCACAATGGGTGGCATGAGCTCACTGCAATGGCAACATTTGTTCTGGGAGTTGCATGGATTTTTACCCCAGGGCAGAGTCAAACCATGCTGAAAGGGGTGAAACCTGACGGAGGAAAATCTTCATACAAACAGTTTACTTTCTAAAGCAAAATGTAAGCGGGGAAGCACAACTATGAGGTAACTCGTATTAGCATTCCAAATCCTGCAGTTCCACTGCTTTCTCCTGCTATTTAAAGCACGATGTAGGTGAGACTCCTTCTAGATAAATATCTGAATTAAATATACGAAATCTGAACTGTGTTGGTTAGCGCTGACTGGCCAAACCGTACACTATCATTTGTATTCCTGTAGTACCTAGACAATCTAGTCATGGGCAAGGACTCCCTTGTGCCAGGCACTATTTGAACAAAAAACAAAGGTATTTCCTGGGCGTGTGTTGCTTGGTTGGATGTAAAACTCTTCAAATTAAATTTCTGGTTTTTAAGCTGTCTTGACACTGCCTCAGGCATGTCAGGGAGTATCTCAGTAAGGCATGCCATGCCACCTTGCACAGCCTACCTTCCAAAATAGTTAACAGCCACTATAGTTTTGTGCATCACATACAGAAAGCCAGAGCTTACTGGCACATGCTCAGCACTGTAAAGTTAGCTACTTCTGCTTGTGAGGTTGTGCTCATGGAGCAGACATGATCTGCGTGAGGTGGTGTAGGCGTGTTCCTAGGCATTTATGAATTTAGAATTCTCTTTCCAAGAAAGTTTCACTTAAAATGTGCTGCTTCTGTGATCGTGACTGCAGGTAAAGCATTTTGTAGAATGCTCCAGAAAGCAACTGTAAAAGGAACCATAAGCCAATTCATGGAACACTTTTGCAAAGTTTTCCCATCTGCCATAGCTTAGATGTTCTAACCTGGTAAAAGTTGGTAAAATTTACTTATTATAGGTTTCTGTCTGAGCAGTGATCATATATTTAAACAGACCTGGCAATAGTAAAAGAAACTCGGAAAGGCACTTCTGGGTTATTCTCTTTCGGCTCAATCAAGAATATAAACATTATAACAGTCTTGGATACAAAGTGCACACGTATAAAATACACTCTGTACTGTTACATTATATTACAACTGACTGAGCCAAAAGGTCATTTCTGCCTCCAAGACACAATATGTTGTTTTCTTTGACCTAGTAAATCTCCACTGGTCTTAAAAACCTCAGGCCAGTTTCCTGAACCTGTAGCTACAGGCTGTTGTCAGTCAGTGTAATGTTAATGCAATCCACACTTAGGGTTCAGACTGATTTAGTTTTTCTTAACAAACAAGCATCAAGACCTCTGAAATTCAAACTACAAGCTTAGAGCCAGGTTGTTAACACTTTGGGGATGTTTGGGAAATTTACTTCCTCATGACCCATGGCAGATTCAGACTCCCCAGATTGCAAGCTTTAAAAAAAAAAAAAAAAAAATTCTAGTTCTTGTGGTAGAGAAGATAATTTGACTCTGAACATGGATAGGGCCATGTTAGTTTGAATAAATGCCTAACATCTAAGACAAAAGTAAACAGTCTCCATTAGACAGGGTACTTACTCCAAAGCATAGTAGGAGGGGCCACGTTTTCAGGTGACGGAGAAGTACACTAAAGCACGTAACCAGCTATATCAGGTAAGTAAAGTAGCAGGTGACAACTCAATAGAGGGCAGAAATAGAAGTGGTCCAACTGCTGCCAACTTCAGCCACTGCTGAACCCGAGCTTCTGTCAGATGGGGGAGCTGGTATGATTCATGCAGCCACCAGAGGTCAAGTCCTTATTATTTAAGTTATACTTTGAAAACGTGCCAGCGAATGTGTCGCTATCACTCATTTAAATCCTACTTCTGAACAGGCTGACCTTGTAAATAGATGGTAGTAGATGAAACTAATTTTATACCTCTTCCTGCTTGGATCAACCGTTAAAAACAACGTGGCCTTCTTCAGAGAATGAGTGAGATGAATCTGGCTTTAAAGACTTCTCATCAAGCTCTCTGATATACTAAGTACTGCATTCAATTCATACCGTTCCATACTATGGGATAACACAACTGACTGCCCGAGTAAGTATTGATGTACCGTTCTGACTCTGCATCAAAGTCAATGGCAGTTTTAGATTTCAAGCGGAGTTGAAGAGAGGCCTATATGGGTAGGGGATGAGAGAAGAATGTCAGTAGACCTCAGCCCAGAAAATATGTATTTTATCTTATATTGAGAATAATGTTAAGGGTATTGGGTTATGCAGCCTTCCTGTATCAAGCCTAACTGTGAATCTCTGCTTGTCATGAGAACCTCTGGCACTTTCATGAATCGTTCCACTTAAGTCAATGTGAATGGCTGCTTCCCAGTGGCAGCAAGGCATTTACAAATTGGCCCCAAAATATATGAACCTTTATGGTCACAAGCAGGTTTCAGAAACCTAAACAGGCAAGAAAATATATTATATTATAAGAAAATACAAGTAGATTTAATTTGGCATGAATATGTTCATGCTATAAGATTCAAATACAAGTACATGTTAGGGTTATTTGGTAAAATTAGGAAAAAGGAAATAAACTTGGAAAAGTGAACGGCTTTTTAGCCACCATAGGGAAATAAAATATCCTCAATTTTCTTTTTTTATGAGCAATGAACTCATTTAGTTTAAGTGTAGATATTTAAGACTCCACAGTATCATCTGTGAGACATTTTAATCTGCCCTGCCTGAATTTTAATAAAAGCAGATTTTCATTTTCTAATATGATAGGTGTAAGCCTCTGAGCCAAAATCAATCACATTAAAATCTTTTATTAAAGCTTTCACTAACCTTCCATGGGGGTATTATTGTCTGGTCGATTTGCAAAGACTACATCCACATACTCAAGTTGCAGTCTCTGGAGAGAGGCCTTTAATCCTAGAAGCAGCAAGGGGGAAGGGGGGAGGGGAGGGAAAGAAGCCATGCTATTAGAAACAGCCAGATTGATGTTTGTTGTACATCACCAAAGAGTAACCAGTTCCAAAATATCATTGTATTGTACTACTTCATAATACCCACACAAATGGATTATATTGTCTCACGTTTGCTGTGTACATTAAAAAAAATACTTCCTTGGATTTCATGCAGAATTTGTAGCCCTCCACAAGATTATTTCTTAATTAAACTTAAATTCAAATTGGAAAAGACGCACATTTATCAACTGCATCCTGGCAAGCCTGTCAAATTGCAGCCTCCAGGGACAGAGTTCAGAGTACTGATTTTGTTTCACAGTTAATCTAATCAAAATCATGTCACAGAGTAGTTCTATGTAACCCCATGGCATATTACATTGGTACTGTTCCACATAATTAAGCTCTCCACTCCGGGGACTTCTAGATCTGAAAACCTAGAGGAGAAGAATCATGCCGTTCTGTTATATATTGATGATTGCCAAGAAAATATAATACTAAAGATAACTTGATACTGAATAGGGTCTTTAAGATTCACCTTTATCAGGTAAGCAGAATTTAGCCTTGTATGGTAAAGGATCATACTATTTAAATAGTAAACTGCAACCAGCTTTACTCCTAATGTTGCACAGGAAGTCAGGCTATACAGAATGGAAAAGTAGAGTTTCATGGCTTCACTTTTGGCACTGGGAGTCTGAAGACAGTTTTGTTCAGAGAGAGTCTGAACAGAATCTTTGTTGCACTGTCATTTCTTCACCTGTAAATGCTTCCAGACTTCACAGAAGAATTGTGAGACTTTTTTTCCATGTGCTTTTCCCCAAATTTCTGCCACCCCCATGGTTTAAGATTGACAGTGGGATGGTACCATAACTATGTAATGTTCTGTAAGGTGTTTACGTGGCTATAAGATTAATATGCAATCAGTCTTTTAGCACCCACATAGTGTATTATAATGCTACATTTAGTTTAAATAAAAAGAGAGGCTAAAAACTCCTCAGCGGGTGTGATCTGGTATAGCTTCAGAGGAATAACTCCTTAGCTGGCGTACATCAGAGCTATGCTAGCTATAATATAAAGTCTAGAGGTATTTATGATGACAAGTGTAATGGTTCAGATAACTGATAACATACAAGTTTCACAGACCTCACATACTGTATCTTTTCATGCAGAACCCAGCTTATTTGAATTACAGTTATGAAAAGCAAACAATTATTTCTGTAAGCAATTGAACAAACCGTGTCTATGCTATGAATCATGGCACTTAAGACTTGTTTGAAAATATCTAAAAAATGTGTGCAGTTGTACAATGAAATACTGCATTCAAGCTTCATAGATAAAACACCCTTACAGTGATACCACACATGGATACATTTTGGCTCTAATTAAATGATAATTGCTACTGTATATTGCTGATATAGTTTATTATGGAATGCAAAGCACTAGCATGTTCAGAGGCAGACAAGGTTCCTTGGGTAAATCTGATATTTTTTATTAGACCAACTCAAATAGCTGGAAAAATTCTTCTTTGCAAGCTTTCAGGTACAAATACCCTGCATCAGGCTGAGGAAGCATCTGCAGTTGGTGTGTGCTCTTCCTGGATGGAATGAATAGTAAAGAAGCCAGAAGTCAGTGTGCTTGCAAGAATACCAGCCTCTGGCTTCTTTACTATTCTTTCCATCCAAGAAGACCACACACAACTGCAAATGCTTCCTCAGCCTGATGCAGGGTATTTGTACCTGAAAGCTTCCAAAGAAGAATTTTTCCAACTATGAGTTGGTCTAATAGAGATATCAGATTTACCCAAAAAACCTTGTCTGCCTATGTCCTGAGACCAACACGGCTACAGCCTATACCCCTGAAGCATGTTCACTGAGAACTTGAACTTCATCCCTGAGGACTTAGCACATTGCTTGTTTTATTTCCAAAAAGATGCCAGAGGTTTCCCCTCCCCGCCTCTTCTCTTTTGCATCTAAAATAATCAGCATCTTAACTGGAATCAAACAAAACTGTTTTCTACTTAACAAGTTACCTGCAAACAGAGTGGCTGAAAATGTAATCCTTTGCTATTCATAATTATGGGGTGAATGGTTTCATTACACAAGCATATTCTAGTTTGGGGTTTCTTCACAAACTATTTACAATGACATCTCCTTTGCATTTTCTCTTCTAATTTGCTGTGTATGCTGTATAACTCATCACTTAGGTCCTATAGTCTTGTTTTTGTATCTTGACTGGATGACTTTAAAATAAAAAAAAATTTAAAGCTAGTCATTGGGAATAGATTGGGCACAATTACTTCTGAAATATATATATATTTTAAATGCATACTCATATGTGAATGTATATTTGAACAGAATTCCCAACACTTTTGCTTTCTATGAACTTTTCTAAATAAAAAAAATCATTTGTACAAGCATTTGTGAAAAGGAGTTGAAATTTGAATGAAAATATTTAATTGTTCTTTGAAAAATAAAAAGGTCCTTTGTCAAATCCTTTGTAGAAAAAAAAGGTAACCCTGACATTTTCATTATTTGCTTTATTTTCCATGACAGTTTTCACATTTTATCAATAATTTTTTGAGCCATTTCAGTTTTGTGATAATGGTACATGGGCCTATGAGTCCTGCAAAGTACGTTTGAAATTTCCATCACTCTAGTTGAGATGGTATTGATAGTAAAGACCCCAAGTTATGGGTTTGATTCAAAAGTACATTTCTAAATGGCCCCTTCTCTCAGTAGTTAGTGAGGGTGTAATTCTGTGCTGCACTTCAAAGAGACACAGCACAGAGCTCACAGTCCAAAGAGAAAAGGGGCTGGGGTGGCTTTAAGTCACCCTTGTGTGCTCCTGGTTCTGGCTGCTTCCCCGCCTCTTCTGGGGCTGCAGCACGGGAATTATCCCAGCGGTGTCGTGTGGCTCCTTCCTGATGCCCCTCTTGCCTGTCCCGACACTTCCTCTACACCTGCATTGTGATGTGGTCTTCAGAAGGTGACTTACAGCCCTTCCATATTGCCATCTCCGGGGTAAATCCTCCTTTGTGAGGAACTAGGGCTTGAAGGATGTCATTAAGTAAAGTTCTTATTTTATACAGCATAAAGAGGATAAAGCAGGAGGAGGATCCCTCCTCATGTATTTTTAACTGAAGCTCTCCTTGGGTGTGGGTGTTTTAGCGGTAGCTTACAGACTACTTACAAAACCAGACTTACTGTACCCTGTGATGATTTCAATTGCTTGGTAGAAGTAATGTAGCTGTGGGCAAGTACCATAGTGCAGGCTGCGGATGTAATATTATATAGCTATTACACTTACAACTGCTGGAGTTTGCATTTACAGTGGCTTCAGGAAAAATGCAGATAATTTAAAACAAAACTGCTGATTTCACTTTTTATTCAGGAAGCCAACTTAAAAATCTGAAGAAGCTATTTGGATGCTGCTGCTAGCAAATATTATGCTTTTTGGGGGTTTTATAATTAGTTAGAAAGAGCTATTCTTTAATTATACCTTTTTTGTGCTGTTCAAAACAGCCACAGGGGACTTTCCACCCTAACTGATTTCTGTAGGACACTATTTCCAAAAACCTACCACTCAAAATGTTAAGACAAGAAATCTTTCTGGACCTCAAATTTTATATTAAGTTTCTCAAGAGACATGCCCAGTCATGTAGAGCAACAGTTTTTATTGCTCGTGACTCAGATTCAAAACACATTGAACTTTGGATCATGTCCTTTGTTTGCCAGTGCAAAACAATATCAGTAATAGCATCATTTGATACAGGAAATATGCTGAATCTGCATCCCAAGGAGAACAGGTAAGTAAGAACACAGCCCAGGATAAATGACAAGGGAACATATTGGACATACTGATATTTATTTACTAAATATGCAGCAAACCACATAGTTTCACAGTTGTTTCATAGTTGGTAGGGTCGGCAGGGACCTGAGCAGATCATCAAGTCCGACCCCCTGCCATGGCAGGAAAAAGTACTGGGGTCAAACAACCCCAGCAAGGTGTTCGTCTACCCTTGTCTTAAAGACCCCCAGGGTAGGAGCCAGCACCACTTCTCTTGGAAGTTGGTTTCAGATCCTAGCCACCCTGACAGTGAAGTAGCGCCTCCTGATGTCTAGTCTGAATCTACCCTCTGCCAGCTTGTGACTGTTATTCCTGGTCACTCCTGGTAGCACTCAGGGGAACAGGGACTCCCCAATGCCTCGTTGACATGTGCCAGGATAATCCTCTCAAAAAGCTTACCCAGGATCGAGGTAAGACTAACTGGCCTATAGTTTCCTGGGTCCTCCTTCCACCTTATTTTGAAAATGGGAACCACGTTGGCCCTCTTCCAGTCCTCTGGCACCACACCAGAGCACCACAAGTGCTTGTAAAGCCGTGCCAGGGGTCCTGTAATGACCTCAGCTAATTCCCTCAGCACTCTGGGGTGGAGATCGTCTGGACCAGCTGATTTAAATTCATCCAGTCCCTCCAGAAGTTCCCTGACTAGATCCTCACTGACCCTTGGCCTGGGTGCGCCTCCCCTGGGGGCTGAGGGGGTCCCAGTGGGGGGGCTGATCCAGTCCCTGCTCAGGAAAATGGAGGCAAAGAAATTGTTAAATAGATTAGCTTTGTCGTCTGGTGTGACGACCAGATTTCCTAGCATGTCTTACAGGGGCCCCATGTTATCCGGTACCTTCTTTTTGCCCCCTATGTATTTAAAAAAGGACTCCTTGTTGTCTTTGATCTGGGAAGCTAGTCCCAGTTCCATCTCTGCCTTGGCCTCCCTGACTGCCCCCCTGCAGCCCCGAGCAACCACAGTATAGTCCTCCCTGGTGATGGCCCCTCTCTTCTGTTGGGGGTGCGCCTCCCTTTTAGCTAGGAGATATTCCTGGATGCTTTTGGTGAGGCATGGGGGCTTTTGCGCCCTCCTGCCTCCATTGATCCATGTTGCGATTACCTCCCTTTGGGCTTGGAGGATCGTCTTCTTGAGGAACGACCACTCTTATTGGACAGCTGACTCCCCTCCCCTCCCCTCCGGGACCTCAGTGCCTCCCCGACTATTCTCCTTAGCTCATTGAAGTCCACCCTTCTGAAATCTAGGGCTGCAGGCCTTTGCCACCTTGTGCTGGATGGTGAATTCCAGCAGGCGACGATCACTGTCGCCCAGGTGGTCGAGGACCCACAGCCCCCTCACCAGGTCATCCCTCGTGGCCAGCACCAGGTCCAACAGGGCATCTCCCCTGGTGGGGCTGTGCACCTCCTGGGTTAGATGGAGGTCCTGCATTTTGGCTAGGAACCTACGTGAGCGGTCAGACCTAGTTGACTGCTCTTCCTAGCAGATGTCTGGAAAATTCAGGTTACCCATGATGACCATGTCTTTTGACCTACCTACCTCTGTGAGCTGACTTAAGAATTCCCGATCTAGCTCTTCCCCTTGATTGGGTGGTCTGTAGTAGACCTCCACTGTTAAGTCCCTTTCCCCTTGACTGCCTTGTATTCTAACCCAGAGCACTTCAATGTGCCTCTCCTCTGACCTTGTACTACTTGATGAGGATGTATATTCCTCCTTGATGTACAGTGCCACACCCCCACCTTTCCTCCCTGTCCTATCCCTCCTGTACAGCCTATAGCCCTTGATATTCACCGTCCAGTTGTGCGCTGGGTCTCAGCACATTTCTGTGAGCCCCACCATGTCTGGGTTGGTGTCAGCTAGCAGGAGGGTAAGTTCCTCCTGCTTGTTTCCCATGCTATAAGCGTTTGTGTAGAAGCATTTGAGGCCTCCTGAAGATGTGTGCACTGGCCCCCTAATCTCAGTAATGCCCTAGCCCCTGTTGCTTACCTGGGTATTTGTTCTGCTTGTCAGTCTAGGCTGGGCTGTACCTGTGGGTGCCACTTGGTTTAGTGGCCCAAGGCTTCCTCCGCCCTCATCTTCCCCTTCTCCCAACGAGCCTAGTTTAAAGCCCCTGCTTTATACAGCTTTTGCGATCACTGCCCAGGGCACAATCTTACAGTAAAAATCAGCCAGAGGAAGGCTGACACAACCACAAATGTAGGTGTCAAATTCTGGCCAATGCAAAAAACATTTTAACAAATCACCACTTTGACTTCTGATAGTAATACATTTATATAACTTCCAAATGAAATTAAAGCTGCCTGTTTAGGTATGAATGGCTATTCCCTGTAGAGGAGAGCTCGAGTAGAGAAAAGGGGCGGGGGCAAAGCTCTCTATGTCAAGGAGAGCTATGTGTTCCTGCAAACTGACATTGGTGACCATGGTGGATAACTGGGAACCCTCTGGATTAAAATCCATGGGGAACATGGCACAGGGGACACAATGGTGGGAGTCTACTACAGACCTCCCAGCCAAAGTCAACAGCTTGATCAGGAGTTCACCAGGGAATTGGCTGAGGCTGCATGCTCCAGGTCCATGGTTGTCACGGGAGACTTCAACTACTCAGACATGTGATGGGAAGAGTGCTCGTCTTAATCCAAGTAGTCACAAAGCTTCCTCTCCTGTGTGGATGACCTCTCTCTGACACAAGAGGTCTACGGGCCAATGAGAGGTAAAGCACTGCTCAACCTGGTCCTGGCAACTGGAGGTGACCTAATCAGCGACCTAATGATCGAAGGGAAGCTGGGTGACAGTGACCATGAACCGATCGCCTTCACCATCTGCCATAAAGCTGCCAAGTCAGTCAGCAATACAGAAGTCTTTGACTTCATGAAAGCTGACTTTGACAAGCTCAGGAGGCTTGTTGGTGAGGCTGTAAGGGACCAGGATCCCAAGGGGAGGGGAGCTCAGGAAGAGTGGTTGCTCCTCAAGGTAGCAATCCTCAATGCACAAGTTAACGCTATTCCATCTCGGAGGAAAGGTAGCAAAAGGGCACAGCAGCCTCCCTGGCTCTCCAGGAAACTAGCAGACCTCCTGCAGCTAAAAAGAAAGGCCTACAAAGGATGGAGGACAGGATCCACCTCCAAGGAGGATTATTCTGCACTGGTCTGTCCTGCAGGGACTGAACCAGGAAAGCCAAGGCTGCAACAGAACTCTAACTAGCTACATGTTTCAAGGACAATAAAAAATCCTTTTTTAGATATGTGGGGAGCCGGAGGAAAAGCAACATTGGTCCCCTGCTAAACCAGATGGGACAACTGAAAACTGATGCCCAGGAAAAAGCCAACCTATAAAATGGGTACTTTGCATCGGTCTTTCACAAGTCCCATGGGATGCCCCTGCCCATTACAGGACAGGGACGCCTAAGTGAGGGTGGTTCCTTGCCCTCCATCAATATTGACCTTGTAAAGGAAGAGCTTGAGAGGCTGGACACCTTTAAGTCAGCCGGCCCTGACTATTTACACGTCAGGGTACTCAAGGAGCTGGCTAATATCATAGCTCAGCCCCTGGGATAGATCTTTGAGAAATCCTGGCACTCTGGTGAAGTGCCTGAAGATTGGAAGAAGGCCAATGTGGTGCCTATCTTGAAAAAAAGGGAGGAAAGTGGATCCAGCAAACTACAAGCCCATCAGCCTGGCCTCTATCCCAGGGAAGGTCTTAGAAAAGATTATTAAACAGGCTATTCTCAACAGACTGGCCAACGGCAACATCCTGAGGAATAGCCAGCATGGGTTAGTAGCGGGAAGGTCTTGCTTGACCAATCTTATCTCCTTTTACGACCAGGTGACCTATCACCTGGACAAGGGACAGGAGATTGACATCATATATCTTGACTTCAAAAAACCCTTCTATTTGGTATCTCATGATCACCTCTTGACAAAACTAGCTAACTGTGGACTTGGGTCCACCACAATTCTCTGGCTGGGGAATTAGCTCTGTGGCCAGGCCCAGAGGGTGGTGGTTGATGCAAGTCAATCATCATGGTGCCCTGTGACCAGTGGCATCCCCCAAGGCTCTGTCCTTGGACCTATATTGTTCAACATCTTCATTAATGATGTGGACATTGGAGTCAGAAGCAGACTGGCCAAGTTTGCTTATGATACTAAACTCTAGGGTAAAGCATCCACATCTGAGAACAGGAGGGCGATCCAGACTGACCTTGACAGGCTCAAGAAATGGGGGGACAAGAACCTGATGGTGTTTAATACCAAAAAATGCAAGGTTCTCCACCTTGGGAAAAAAACCCCACAGTATCCTTATAGGCTCAGCAGTGCTACTCTGGTTAGCACTACGGATGAAAGGGACCTGCGGGTCATGACTGACCACAAGATGAATATGAGCCTTCAATGTGATTCTGTGGCCAGTAAAGCAAGCAAAATGCTGGCTTGCATTCATAGATGCTTCTCAAGCAAATCCCAGGACGTCATTTTCCCCTTGTACTCGGCCTTGGTGAGGCCACAGCTGGAGTACTGCATCCAGTTTTGGCCTCCTCAATTCAAAAAGGATGTGGAGAAGCTTGAGAGAGTCCAGAGAAGCGCCACGCGCATGATCAGAGATCAGGAAAACAGACCTTATGACAACAGGCTGAGAGCTATGGGACTCTTTAGCCTAGAAAAGCGCAGGCTCAGGGGTGATCTGCTGGCCATCTATAAATTTATCAGGGGTGACCACCAGGATCTGGTGGAATGATCGTTCATCAGAGCGGGATGACAAGGTTGAATGTCAACCTTATAAACTCCAGCAAGACCATTTCAGCCTGGACTTAAGGAAGAATTTCTTCACTGTCTGAGCCCCCAAGGTCTGGAATAGCCTGCCACCAGAGGTGGTTCATGCACCTACATTGAATACCTTCAAGAAAAATTTGGATGCTTATCTTGCTGGGATCGTATGACTCCAGCTGACTTCCTGCCCCTTGGGCATGGACTCGATGATCTTCTGAGATCCCTCCCAGCCCTAATGTCTATGAAATGTCTATGAAAGTGAGGGGAGAGCTCAGGGCGCTGTTGCCATTTGGCCACAGAGAACTGCTCCAAGTGAGCGCCGCTGATCCAGGCTGCAATCCCAAACTCCACGTGGCTACGAGCTGTCCCCCACTCTAGGGCAGCTCACCCCCGCTCCCACTCCCCCGGCCTGACCTCTGTGTCCCCTACCAGCCTGGCGATGGCACCAGGGAAGCCTGGAGATCCCCCTGGCTGCTGTAGGTGGGGCAGAGCAAGGCTGGGGGGCAGGAGCAGCCCTGGACTCAACTGCTTCCATTGGGAGCAAATTTGGTCCCAACACGGGTACATGTGTAGATGCATTCTGAGGTGCTGTTTACTGTGCCTTATTTTAATGCTCAGTAACCTTAAGGCACGTTAACTGCACATGTAGACGTGCCCAGCATGATACCTTTTTTGGAGCTCTGAACCTTTTCTTTTTCTACCTTGCTTTTTAATTTTTTGAACGTACTAAAATTTTGCATCAGATATGAATAACCTAGAGGAATGGAGCATACATTCCAGCTCCTTTTGTAGTAGCTACCCTACAAAAATTAGGTTTTATCTCATAAGTTAGAGGGAAGACTAATTGCCTCTAAATTACACAACACAATAGAAGTATTTCATTTTCTTTGTGGCTATAAATTTCAATTCCTGCCAAAAAATCTATTCAAGTGCATTTTTCATAAGGACTTGGATATTGAAATTTAACAGTACCATTTAGCAAAGAAATGCTTGATTGTATAATAATGCACACATTCTTTATGGAAATCTGGAGGATTATATTTTAGCACACAGTTCATGGGGTGCTAGTACACATGATGGGGGTTTAGTCTCCAGGGTTTTATTCTATTCCCCCTAAATTGAAATGGTTTTTAATTGAAACCCACTGTTTCAATTTCTTTGTCATGTTATGGTGAGAGGTCTGACCCTTTTTTCTGTATTTTGTTGGAGCCAGAGAAGGGAGGGGAGCAAGCTGCCAGTGAAAAGAGCAGCCCCTGAGCTGTGGGAGGCCCTGGTCCTTCTCACTATGGTGGCCACCTGGGTGGGCTGCTAGTGGGCTGGGTGCCACCCCAGCTCAGAAGCAGCACTTGGCCTGATCTAACTCTTCCCCAACCCCAAGCTGGGGCAGCACCTTGCCTACTAGTAGTGCACCTGGGTGGCCCCAGGGGGTGCTGCTGCCACAGAGGGAAGGACCAGGCCCCCCAACAGCTCAGGGGCTGCTTGGCCCACCAGCAGCTCTCCCCCTGGCCATGGGAGAGGCAGGCAGGCTCTGCTGAAAAAAGGATCACCACTTCTTCTTTCAGCAAGCAGAAGCAGCAAGGGGCCCAATCCTTCTTTATTTTTTTTTGATGAAGCCTGCCTGCTTCTCCCACAGCTGGGGGGCAAGCTTCCAGAGGGCTGGGGGGCAAGCTGCCAGAGGGACCCCTGCAGAGGCCCCCAATCCTTCCCTCTGTGGCAGTGGTACCCCCCGGAGCTGCCTTGGTTTGCTACTAGCAGCTCAGAGGCAGCACGTGGCCTGATCCAACTCTTCCCTGAGTCCATCTGGGGAGCAGCTTCTGGCAGGATTCTAGCTGCCAGGCTCAGGGAACAGTTGGATCAGGCCAGGTTCTTGATCAGGGGTGCTGTCGCTGCAGAGGGAAGGATTGGGCCCCCCTGCAGCTCAGGGGCTACTCAGCCTACCAGCAGCTCACCTCCCAGCATGGAAGAGGCCGTCAGACTGATGAAAAAAGAAAAAGGATTGGGCTCCTTGCCAGTTCAGCCTTCAGCAGATGCCTGCTGAAGGCCAAAGCGGCAAGGGGCCTGATCCTTTTTATCTGTGGAACCTGCCTGCCTCCACCATGGCCAGGGGGTGAGCTGACAGCTGCATCATTTCCGATTAACAATACAAACTCATTTAAAACCCCCGAAACTGGCGCACACGTACTTTGTGATGCCATTAAGCTAGACAAAGTAATGGTTTCATCACATGTACATTGTGACGTCTGTTATATGTATTATTATATATAATTTTTATATTGTTACTATATATGGACTATTATATATAGTTATGTTTACAAGCATCCATGGTGTTCCTGGAATTGCAGTAGTTTGGCATGCAGTATATAATTCTGTTGCATCATTAAGAATATATACAGATTCCTTTTGGAATCAAAAAGACAGAAGCATGTCAAATAGCCATGAGAGGCAGTTGGTGTGAAATCCCACTGCATAGTTTATGAACAGTTATTGGGGTAGAGTCTGTCTTGCTGTAGTACAGAAGTCTTTATCCCTCACCCTGCAGGGGGGACCTTTTGGGCTAATTTTGGGAATCTGGCAAAACAGCAATCTCTGGGATGAAATGCACGTGCTACCCTTTTAAGTGTCTCTAATATCCATAAGGGAACAGGGGTGGGTAGGTCACCATGGCACTAAATCTCTTTGAATGGTACAATCTCCTCCCCTTATGTCCATACACTACCTGGGGGAGATTTCTGTTCACCCTTTCTCTTACTGTTTGACCTTCTTGTCTTTTCTTCCTACTGAAATTTGCACTGCATTCTGTGCCAGTTTACTTACTTTAAAGCAAATGAATGCTACACTTGGTACACTAAAATATAATGCTCCAGCTTCCCTGAGAGTACTGCTTGGCATGTTTTGTGAAGCATCCAACATCTTTGGTAACTAATGTCTTTGCTTAATTTCAGTAGCGACCACCATAAGAAAATTTACCGCTTGAGGCTTTATTCCAATCCCTACACCAGCTCTTCCAGCTGTTCCAGGAATATTCTCCAATTGTAACAGGGGCCTGATTTGGCAGATGCAATCTGGTTCACAGTATTTGAATACAGCAACATAAAGATCTCTAGAATTAGCTTATCAGATTTTAACCAGTCTCAGAATGCCTAATTGTGCATTGCTTAAGTACTGACCAAACTCAGTTTTGTGCATGCAAACATTACTTAAGATTAAGCTTTACATAAAAGTACACATTTACACTGCAGTAGCATAGAGAAGCCACCTGAGTAAGCACTATTCAAACATGTGCACCCATTAAAGGGATGCAGCAGCATTCAAAGCCTAGGTGGTCCAAAATCTGAATGCATAACTTTGGGCACTCCAATTTAGTGGCTTGTTTTAAAATGTTAGACCCATGCTGTCCATTAGGGCTGTGCGAAATTTCACTAGATATTTTGATTCAACACTGCTTCGACTCGTTTTGAGCTTGAAACAGCAAAATCAAACTGAAATGAAGGGCTTTGAAACAGCCTTGAAACAAAAAGAGGCTAACTGAAACCTTTCAAAAGTTTTGAAACATTTCGAGTTTCAAAGCAGCCAGCAGCCAGGGGGTGGGAGACATGGGAGAACCAGAGCTCCACTCCCAGAAGCTCCACAGGTCCATGTGACTCAGCCGGGTGGGAAGCGCAGCCCTGGCTCTTCCCGCCTCCTGCTGCTGGGCTGCAGGAAGCTGATCACAGCACAGGGGAAGGGAACTGAACCTTGGCTCAGTTCCTCTCTCCAGTGCTGCAGTCAGGCTGGGAAAGGCAACTCAGCCCAGCTAAGCTGAGTTCCCCTCCCCAGTGCTAAGGCCGAGGAAAGAACCTCAGCTCAGCTGGGCTGAGTTTCCCTCCTATGATCCGGCTGGGGAACGTAGCTGAGCTGAGTTCCTTTCCCCAGACTGATCATAGTGCTGGGGAGGGGAACTGAACGATCGGGCTCAGTTCCCTTCCCCAACTCCCTGGTCTCAGATGGTAGCACCCGGTTTCCTTCCCTCATCTGGCAGGCAGCATGGAGCCTGCATACTTGAGCTCTGTGAAGGTGGGATGAATCACTTGTCTCTTATTTTTTGTTTCTTTATTCAAACATGCTTCTTAAGCCCGATGCCTTTGTGGAATGTCTAATGCTGTTCTATAGCACATACCTTCAATAATGTGTTTTCTTGAAAGCCCTCTTTCTGTTTCAGCTCTGCAGAGATAAAACAGGTGAATGGCAATTAGTGTGGGTGTTATTACTGCTCAAACTTTCCTAAAGAACTAATGTTCTTAGTGTTTTTTGATTTTATATTTCAGCCAGAACAAGCTGTTAATATGTTAAAAATGAGAAGGCTGGAACTCATAATAGAGCTACCCTGCACTGCAGAAGTACCCAAGACAATAGTATTACTGTTATTAATATATTAATAATCTAAAAATAGTCATCCTGTATATAATAAATGTACAGACTGATGAACATTTTGAAGTCATTACGTTTCAATGCCAGTGAAACAAGAATTAGTATAAGCTTCAAACATGTTTGATGAAAATATATTTGATTAAAATCCGTATCTCAGCTGGTCTCATAAGAATACACTCACTGAAACCTTCTGTGGCTTCAGAGCAAAGACATTTTAAAAAAGCCTTCTGAAACCTATTCCAAAACAAACAAAACGGAGCAATATTTTCCCCAAATATAGATTATATAGTTCATACTAGTTCATATTACTAAGTATTTAATATAGGCTCTTAGAGATACTGCAGTCAGTACTTCAGCAAAATTGCATATGAAGTTGATAGGAATTTTTTTCAATTAGAATTGGATGGGATCAGTCCTAGAATTATTAGACAAGACACTGAAGTGCCTTCACATATTATATCATTTGTAGATGTCTCACATTTCTAAGGCAAGTTGACATGAAATGACATTTTTCATATCTAAACTACATTTAGAGGCAACATGTCGCTCTCTAATCTCTTTCTAGTCTGTTTAATTTTGTATGCACTTCTAACACATCAACCAGATTTTGAGTTGAAGCAAAGCAATGAAGTAGAATAAGACAACTGCTATGAATCTACATTGCTCAAGTTCATGGCACTATCTTATATATATTTAGACTCTTCTGGAGAAGCCAAACCTATACCCTGTCTCTCCAGCTTCAGAGTGTACTGTAAGTAAGTTCAGCATAATAAATAAAAAAAAACCCCATTCATTTATATAACGTTAGAAGAAAATCTCTCAGATGCTGGAGTTGTAATAAATTATGCTTGAAGTAAATTTTTCCTTTTAGGTGGTTTGGGAAAGCAGTATATTTTGTGCTGGAGCCACAAAATACATGACACAGACCAGATTAAAATAAAAATAAATGTACTGAATTTTAAAGGAAAACCCGTTAAATCTCTTTGACTATTTAACCAAGAGTTCAAGCATTGGTAGCACATCAGAACTAAATGTAGTCAGTGAAATTTGTACTGTATCTGCACAACAGAAGGAAAACTCTCCTTCATTTAGCTCAGCTCAAAGATAGATGCCAACTTTCTTCTGAAACAAGAGGGTATTTTTGATCTGAGCTCACTGCAGGGAATGAGCTCAACTCAAACCCAGGGGTCAGGAAGATATTTTTAACTGTGCTAAATAAAATAGTGTCATATTGGCAGGATTGGGTGGCTTTTTTATAGTATTACGTATTCCGATTTTGGTCTTCCAGTGACTTCAACCATTTTTTGGAAACTGGACTTTAAACATCCAAAATGAATTTCCTAGCATCAAAAGAATATTGCAGGGATATTCTTTCTGATGCTATTTACTATGGCCCAATGCCAGGTTGACAGCTTTGGTGAACACAGACTTTTAAAAAAGCCTTTGCAAGATGAGGAGGAAACAAGATTTCATTAATCCATATATAGCTTTGTTTCCATAAAGGAACAAAGCCATAAAGCCTTACATTGTATTATCTGTAAAAAATATAATCATAAAACTTACTTTCCACCCCAGTAGAGTTTTGTTGTAATGACCAGACTGGATCTCCTATAATTACAAAAGGAAAAGAAGCAACGTAATTTAATGGCAATAGGGAGTAAAACAAAACCAAGCCCCTATTTAGTTATTGTCTTCATTAGAGCCCCCTCAGTTCCTGGTTCTTAAGCGTGGCCTGCAGGACAAGGTATAGTTAAAGCTTGACATTCTGTCCACTTGGAATGAACAAACAGAATCATGCTATACCAATTCAACAAAAAATAATATATAATAGCCTAAATAAATGAAGTTGCTCCTGTAGACAAATGCACAAACTAGTTGTTTTCCAGCAAACTGAGCAGTTGATTCTCCTCTCACATTTGTGAGACTTGTGTGCAAGTTGGATGACTGGCTCCACTGGGTGACTGGAATCCAATAACTGGAAGGTTCAGTGAGAAAAATTGAGACTGTATAGATGTAAATTAATAACAGTGAGGCTAACTCACCCCTGAAATACCTTTCGAAGATTTATGGTGGATTCTCCATCACTGGTAATTTTTAAATTGTGATTTTTTAAAAACAATTACTTAATGCAGGGAGTCCTTTGACCAGCATTACATGCATCAGTCCAGATAATTAGAACTGTCTTTTCTTGCCCTATGATCTTCTATTAAATCAAATGGAATGATACAGCCTGGAACTTTGTGAAAGAATCTAAACCCACCCAGGTCAGGATTTAACTTTGGGGAAAAATACCCAAACATATTAATCATTTTTTAAAGGCTAAGTTCCAGAGTCCAAATTAAAGTAATGTACGAAATCTTATACCTATTGTAGCTGCTGAATTAGACATTTCAGTTTAATGAAAACTCACACTGATTAACGATGAACAAACTACCATGACTATTCAGAATATAATGCTGTGTCAAGTAAAAACATCAGCAGCACCATTGTATGTAAATTAGTACTTTGAAAGTAGTTCAATGAGAAGCTGCATACATTATTGTTATAAACTGTCCCTGAGTTATTAAAGCTTGAAGAACGATGCATTTGCTAGGTTCACCTATAAATTCCAGAGCATTATCAAAATGAAGATTTATCATTTGAAAAATACTTTCCTGAATATGAAAAAGGTAGCAGTGTAGATGTTACACTTTCTTTAAAAAAATGGCCTGTTTTTTAAAGCTGGTTTTAAAATTAAAAATCTTCATTAATGCTAAGATACTGCCATAGATCATGGATCCTGATACGATCTTCATGATATAAAGCATCTACCGGGTTTTTGATGTGTATTTAGCAATTTCTTCTGCATTACACTGGGTCTATATTGCATCTTCTTTATACTGAAGCAAATACTTACACATTTAAGAATGATTTAAGAAATGAAAAGCCATCAGAATCATTCTTTAATGGAGGGGTGAATATGATAGACTTTAGAGGTCTTTAAAATTATGTAAATATAGCTTACAACTACAAACATATACTAATAAAAATCCAGGTTAAATCCTTTAAATTACATCTAAAAGGAAAGCCCATCTAGGTCTTATATTATAAAAATATGTAATAAAAATATATAACATATGCTATATAAAATATTGAAAACTTTTTGCAACTGTCAGCTGTCAAAAGTTAGGAATGATCAGAATGAAGGTTGTCTGTGCTACCTTAATTAGGCACCTTGGGTGTGTATGCACTGTGAAACAGTTTTTCTTACATGACAACATACTATTCTTCAAAAGGTCTGATGCATCATTCAGTTCACAAGATGGACCAGTTCAAAGAATGAGTCATGATTGTGTAGTAAAGGGGATTCTTATCTGTAGCATCCTAGCCTTATTTGTTGAGGAAGTTGGAAGGTGTGAAGCATAGGATTGTAAGATGAGAAAGGGTGGTTTCCTGGTGAAGGCAGTTGAATGCTACCCTGGAGATCTGAATTCTACCCTATTTTTCTGCCACAAAATTCTAATCCCTGTCACTTAAACTCAAATTCCTGAAGTTGGTCACTAACTGTATGTTCCTCATTTTCTCAGAATTCAGCTTAAGACCTTAGGGTCTGACCTGAAGATGCATGCAGAGCTCATTGAGCTATAAATGAAGTGCCTGGGAGCTGTGCTTTGATCAGATAAGTTGCTATATATTGCTAAGTGCATGGAAAAATCCGCCTCTGAGAGACTCAAACTGGGCACACAATTTAAATGGACACTTTTGACCTTCATCACTGTGTCTTGGCTTCCTATCTATAAAATGGGGATCATGATAATGCCCTTATGAGGCAGATGAGTATGGTAGAGATGAGAACCAGAGGAAATAAATCATTCTGAATGCTGAACAGGGTTTGAATAATCTCTAGTAAATAAAGCCTGAATCCATCTTCTGAACAATGAAAAGAAAACACAATATTGAATAGCTGCTCATTCTATATACTGAATGAGGCAGACGATCTACAGAAAAATGTAATACAGATCCATGTAAATATAGCTCACCTTGCATTTTGGACACACAGGGGTCAGAATTAATGTGACACAAACCTCGGTTCTGGCTTTTCCCAAGAACAAGGCTTCCTCCCCCCATCCCCAAGGTGCTTTTCAGAAACAGTTGAACTGTTCTGGCAGAAATCTACAACATGTTCGGCTTAGGCAGGCTCCTGGCATGGGAAATTTCCCAGCAGCTAAGGTTTGGCAAAAATAAAATCTAGGTTTTATGGTGGGAATTGTTGAGCACCGTTAAGAAAAGTGCTATCAGCTCCACCTATAATTCTTAGGAAGTTTCAGCTACTTTTCTCCCCTCCAATAACAGACTCAGCAGGGTGCAAGCAAATTCTGTTTTTAAATCAAGCAATTGTAGCATGTTTTATGGTCTTCATTGTGCATCACTACACAAAAGGGGATTTTGCCTTTAACAGCAGAAGGGTCAGGATTTGAAATGGCACAGTACCTCCAGCCTTTCTTTTTTATTATGTTTCCCAGAATCACCTCCGCCCTGTGAGAAGGAAAAAAACAACAAAAGCACTTCATTATAAAATACTTTAAAACTATGGTACAATAGATCTAAAGCAAATCAAATGCATTACTCACTAGGACACTGTTGCAAGAATCCAAACATGAATACAAAATCTGTTTACCTTCATCCGTTCATCTATTTTTTTCCCTGCTGACCCACTACAATATGAGTTATTACCCTGTGTCCTCGTTGACCTCTCTTTGCTTTTTTTTGCTGCATTTTTACAAGGCAGACAATTGTAGCTAGCAATTCAGTCCTTGCTAAACAGAATTGATGTCAATGTCACACTTAAGTCAAATGTGAATCCACAGCTTCCTTCTTAATTGTGGCGTTTTTCCCTTCTCCAAAAGTCAGTGTAAAGTCACATTGTGATTAGAGAGAAAAATATTGCACTTTTAATTTAGACACAGGAAGTCATCTGAATAGACTGTGGCCAAATTATTAGCTGCCTTAGTCAGGCATGCTAGGACCAAATGCTGCAGAAATGCAATTCTTTTGTATGGGCAACCCCTACTGCAGCAGAACTATGAATCAGCCTGTGAGTGTGCTTCCAAAATTACATCCTTAGAGAAACATGGAGGAGGGAAGTTAGTCTGTGTTGGCTGTTCTCCCATTTGTGGTTAATAGACTACCTGGCCCAAGTTCTATGTAATCAGTGAAGCAGTAGGCAGCATCCCACACACTAAGAGTAGCCTGGGAATAGCTACCTGGCTGACACTGCCTTGAAGGATATGTTGAGATGAAGGTGGTTTTCTTTCAGCCCCATTGTGCTTCAGGGCATTTTTCTCTGAAAACAACCCCTACACAACAGCTTTGTTCAAGTGAAGCCATTTTAAGGCTAAGTGTTATAAAAGCCATGATCCAGCCCACTACATTTTAGGCATGTGTATAAAGACCAGTGTCATTTTGTTGTTTCTCCATGATACTCATAGGGAGGGCAACCTAAACAGAAAAGTGGAGGGATAAAATATCCTCTCCCAGACTGCCTTTCCTGTAAGCAACAGGAAGACAAGGAGGGAAAAGGACTGAATGATTGACTGAGGAAACAGGGAAGTTCCCCTCACTTGAAAAAAATCTAAACATTTAACCAATTTCAGGTTGAATAAAATGTTTTATTCAGACCCCAAGTGAAAATTCTGTTCACTCCTCCATAAATTCCTCCAAATGTTTGTCTTGGGTCCACCTGAACAGGTTCTTCTCCACTCCTTTAGTCCAGCCACCGAACCAAAAAATCCACTATTTGTCCATATCTACCTAAATAAGTGAACCAAGTTTTGTGTCACTAGATCCTTGGAAACAGGATCTGCAGATGCTCAGTTTTCTGTAGCTAGATCCTGAAACCTTGAACTATTACTGTCCGAGCAGCTTTTATGTGAGCTAGAGCTAGTCCTCTAAGAGGAAGGAGATGTATGAATTAAGCAGGACCATAAGAAAGCAGGGCTGGAAAGGTCCTCACAAGGTCATTCAGTTTAGTTCCCAGCTCAAGGCAGGATCATCTCTGAATAAATTGTTCCAGCCAAGTGTCTGTCCAACCTTCTCTTGAAAACTTCCAAGGATAGGGATTCCCCAACTTCTCTAGGTAGCCTCTTCTAATGTGTCACCACCTTTATAGTCGGACAGTTCCTCCTAATCTCCAAGCTAAAATCCTCTGCCGTAGCTTGAGTTTATTGCACCTAGTCCTATCCCCTATAGCCAACAAAAACCCCATCTCCGTTCTCTCTGTAATCTTCCTTCAGGTATTTGAATTCCCACTCAGTCTTTTCTTCTCCAGACTAAATAATCCTAGTTCTTCCAGCCTTTCCTCATAAGTCTTGCCTCCAAGGCCCCTAATCTTTTTTCTTGCTGTGTGCTAGTCTCTTTCCAATCTGTCTACATTCTTAATGTAGAATGGGACCCAAAACTGGAGACAGCAAGGCCCCACCAATGCTGAATAGAGCAGAAGAATTATTTCCCTCAGTACGCACATGACACTCCTGTTAATAACAACAGTACAACCTAGTGTGCTGCTGGCTTTTTTTGTGACAAGACCACACTATTGGAATGAATGTTGACTGAAGGATCTTTTGGTTAATTTCTTGATATGAAACTAAACTTGAGATCCCTGGTCTATAATAAAAAGTGAAGGATTCCGTTTTGCTCTTAACTGCCAATAGTGGAGAATAGAGGGGCATGAGAAAACCTCCATTTCTTCACAGAGGCCAGTCAGGATGTCAGGGATGGGCAACCTCTCCTTTGAGTATGCGCAAGGCATGGACAGGAACTTGGCTCCATCCCCTCCAGCACTGGCCAGGGAAGCTGAGCTATTCCTTCTATGTGCCTGGAAAATAACAATAGCGGTCACTTCCCCAGAGAGCCGGTGGGGAAACCAGGTAATGAATTATGATTTTCTGTGCCCAGGCCTGCTGCTACATTAGCAGAGTTGCACACTGCTCTGTGGGTTGCCATCTCACAGCGGACATGTTCTGAATGAAGTACGTGATCTTTTAATTAATATCTGGATTATTTTTTTATTAAACCATGGTATTAAGAGCCTTTGTTTCAGTGAAAGCTTTTTCTTCACATTTTGGATCATATGCTGTTAATCATCATTAAGCTACATGCAGGCTTCTAATTTATTTACGACATTTCTTTCCCTATATTAATAGTGATAAGGCCAGGGTAAGTTTTGTGAGGAATACAAGCAATTTGTTTATATTTGCAGACTAGTTCATTTCTTCCCTTTAAGAATAGGGCCCCAAAGAGTTTTCTGTTTTCACAGAGTGAATCCTGGACCAGGTTCTCAGAAGGTGGAAACTGGCAAAGAAGTCATGGAGTGATCCCAGCTCAGGATCTGGCTCTAGATCATCCACTAAAAATAGATTAGTTTATATTCAAGTATAAACAGGACTTAATTTGAAACTTCCAGGCTGCATATGACTTTCACCTTTGCAAGCATGATGGCACTCATGCAAACCACATATAATTAGGGGTCTACCCAACCAGAAGAGACATACCACTGATTTTGTGGGCAGAATGTGGGGCCAGTCATCATTTTTGTGAATTTATCATGGTGTTGTACCCCCCTCATGCCTCTCATGGGCTGAGAGGCCTTGGTGGCCCTGCTTCCTACTGCTGATTGGTGGAGACAGCTGTCCATCAAATCTCCCACCCCCCGCCCCACCAATGATTGGTGCAGAGGGGCTACACTGCAAAACAGGCATCCCTCTCAGCCAATCAGCAGTGAAGGGCAGGGGTGGCAGCCTTCTTGCCTCTTCCCCTTTGTGCTGGCAGCCTTCTCCCCTGCCCTTTCCCTCTTGGCAGGCTGTGCAGCCAGGAGGCCTGCTGGCTCCCTCTGGGAAGCCAGCATTTTATGTTTAGTACTTTTTTTCTTGTGGATTTCACAGACATCACCCAATTTTGTGATCTGAGTAAGTCCCTATATGTAATCCAGTCTAGACAAAGGGCACCTCATGTGTCTTAAGGACAGCAAAGGCTAAAAGGCCTTGCAGAAGTGATTTATGCATTTTTTGGTATTCAGTCCTGTACATGGAAGGTAGGGCTGGGCACAACAGCGCTATTTCGTTTCTACTTCCATTTTGCTGTTTCGACGGGACATGTTTTGTTTCAAGTTTCATTTTGTTTCGAAAGGCTGTTCTATTTCGTTTTGTCGAAACTGTTTTGCTGTTCCAACGCTGTTTTGATGTTTTGCCCATAGGCTATAATGGGGAAGCACAAAACTGCCTATAACTTTGTCATTCTTTGGCAGATTTGGATGCAAACAGCAGGGATGGTAGCCCCTTCTGAGGGCATGACACCTGACGAGTTTCAAGGAGATAGGTGCAGGGGTTTCTGGGAAACTGCACCTCAAGGTGCTGACAAGCAAAACTCGTAACATGTGACTGTGTGTGTGTTAAGGCATGCCTTAGGTGCTGGGGTGTTGTGTAGGTGCTGGGGCCTCTACACAACATGGTAGTGTGCCCCAATGAGCCCTCCTCTTCCCCTACAGTCTGAGTCTGTTCCTTAGTCCAGTCCACCACTTTAAATGGCAACAGGTAATAACTTAGTAAGTAGCACAGTAGCACCAGCAGCATCTCAGGCAGCCAAAAAGTCACAGACAATATCAGAGCAGTCCTTCCCTGCTCTTCCCCCATCCTTTTCTTACTTTCTTTTTCCCTGCAGGCAAGCCCCACTTCAGTTTCGAAACTCAAAACACTTCAAACTTTTGCAACATTTCAGCTGCCCTTGTTTCATTTCAAAGCTGTTTTGAAGCCCTTTGTTTAATTTTGATTTCACTATTTCAAGCTCGAAATGACTCAAAACAGCTTCGAAATGAAACAGCCGGTGAAATTTCACAGAGCCCTAATGGAAGGAATCGCAGTTCACTTCTAATTTTCAGCAGGGAAGAATGTCACCCTTACAATCCTGCCTGAGAGATGGGAGATGAGAAGAAACTCAGAGGTCCCAGCCTCTCCTCTAGGAATGCAAAGTTCCACAGGGAGCATTTTTTTTCACGGAAGACCTACATTTATTAAGGTGAATGGCAACACTTGAAGTGGAACAGAACTCTCCTCAAAAGTTGGATGCCACATGGAGGCTGTGAAAAACTTTCACAATCACCCAATTCTCACAACTTAGTGGCTGGGCCAGTGCTGCTGAGAAGCTCACGGTCTACAAACTCAGGCCAGGTCTGGTGTTCCGTATGATTTGGCTGAACCTTAAAAGTTCATTGTGAACCACTGTAAAAACGGAGCAAAAGGAACAAATCACATTAAACACCATAAAGTATCACCCCTGCAGTTTCTGGTACACTGTCCCCCTGGGTACAATTCAGTTCTAATTTCACAAAGTTTTGGAGGACACCCAAAACAACTGTAAGCATCTGGATGCATAAAACTGGGCTACAGTTCAAAAACCTACTAGAAGGCTGGGAGGAAAAAAGGTATCGTTTTGTAAGTGCATTCGTACCATCAGGGTGGCACTGAGTCTAAAACCACCGCTCACATTGGCTGCATGACACTGCAAGGAAGGACCAAGCTGGGTGGCTTTCTCCAGTCTGCAGGGCTGTTTGCTCTGGAGTTAGAGCTTGTTACCAGGTGAGGTACATTGTACTCCTAAAGCAGATGACCATTTTCTGGGGAATCCTAGTGCCCTAATCCAGTGCTTTGCAGGTTACATTTACACACCAAATGGGCCAAATTCTACTGTCAATAAAACTACTGCTTGTCAGCAGGAACACCATAAAAGCCCAGATTCAAAGCAGAATGACTGAAAACAGAATCTATTTGGCAGCTCTACTTGTTTAAAAGGTAGACAAGTTACCCTGTCTAAAACTACAGTTAAGAAATACTGTAACGCTCTCCAATACACTTAGCCATGCAGGCAGAGACTTACTTTCCAGCTGCATACACCTCCGCTGTATCAAAGAGATTTACTCCACTCTCATAAGCAATGGTCATTAGTCGTTCAGCAACCTTTAGAAAAGAGATAAATAAGGTTAGCCACATAGATGGAAAACTTCCTACAGCACCATTCAGCTTCTGACTCAAGGACCAGGGCAATGGACTTGATGTAACAACAGGGTCACTGTAGCTCCATACATCCACCAAAACCAGTTAGCAAAATAGGTACGTGCCTGTTCTCAGTCACAACTAGGAACACTGCCATGAACACATTTGTTCCAGGACAGGCAGGTCTGTGGTAATATCTGATTTATTCTGGAACTTTTATATGTATTGTTATAGCCAAAACAAGATTATCTGAATCACAGTTAATTAAAAAATCTGTTATTTAAAGGCCTGATACCTCCCTCAAGGGCATTTATTTATTTTTGGACATACAACACACTAATCCGGCTCCCTTGGCACATTACCAAGAGCTCTATACCTCTTCAGAGATCCTTTTATTCTAGTTAGGGGAAAGAAGGTCTTGGGCTGTGCCAGAGCAGGAGGGAAAGTCAGCTGCACAGCCAAAGCAGCCCTCCCATCACAGTATTTTGCTTCCTTCCCATAGATAGTTAAATCCAGGTGCTGAAAGAGTGTGTCTACCAATATCAAAAGTCATTGATGCATGAAACATTAAGCACTTCAGACTGAAACCAAAGATAGCTTTACATATCAATCTTAACATTTGTAACTAGGTAGAAAGACTTGTTGTTAGACCCTTTAACTTGCTTTACACCAGCCAGCAGAGAAGACCATAGAAAATACCCCTTTAAATCAGGGGTGTGCAAAATACAGCCCACAGGCCAAATCCAGCTCACCGAGGGATTTATTCTGGGCCGCAGTAGGTCCCTTGGTCCTACCCAGCCCAGTCACCAGGGGCAGGCTGGGTTGTGGCACGTACAGCTAGTCCTGCAACCCCAACCCCACTGAATGCTTGGGATGGCAAAGTGGCCAGATTCACTTCCTGGCAACCCCTGCAGCAGCAGCTTCTTCTTAGCTGGACCCAGCCTGCTGCCCAGGTACCCTGGCCCATCCACTCTTCATCCACCCCCAGGGGCAGGACCATATGTGGCCAAGCAAATGGGATGGGGCTTTGGGTAGGCATGGAGCTATGTCCAGGAGCAGGGTGGGCAGGAGGCACCAAGATCTCAGGGCAGCGATAGCATGGGGCCGCTGCCCAGGGCAGAGCTGCAATTTGCTGCCCACACATCTGAGTGATGGGCGCCAGTTCTGGAGGCAGGGATGCGCTCAGTCCAGATCATGGCTCTGGCTCATGGCCTGGCCCCACGCTATCATGGTGCCAAATCCTGGCCCCATCCCCGTCTGCCTGTCCCACCCCCAGATGCAGTTCCCCATCTGGCTGCACATTCTGCTCACACAAATCCTGGCTGGTCTCCATGGAGACCCTGGGTTCAGAGGATGGTCACAGTGTGGGGCCAGGGCCTGGGGCAGAGCCACAGTCTGCTCCCTGTACATCCCCCTCTGTAGAACTGGCACCCATTGCAGGGATGTGAGGGGAGTGGATTGCAGCCCTGCCCCACGCCCCAGCCCTGAGCTATCACAGCCTTGTGATCCCAGCCTCAGCCCTGCCTGCCTGTTCTGTTCCCAAATGCCACTTCTTGCCCACCCACAGCCCCATCCCAGCCTTCTGGCCAAGTATGGAGCAGAGACACTTAAGGAGTTTTGATGAGCTGCTAGGGGTGGGGAGGGGAGGGTGTTGACCTGGTGCAGGGGTGGGGGGAGCAGCAGGCTCACCCAGTCCATGACAGCCCACCAGAACTCCCTAAGTGGCCCTTGGACCAAAACAATTGGCCACCCCTGCCTTAAGGGCTAAGGAACCCTAGCCCTGGAGCTCTTAGTAGTCTCTGTGGGGTGATGGGGCTTAACCTTTCCACTCACAGCATTGACCTTCAGCACAGTCCATCCCAAATGCAAGGACACAATTTCATAGCCTCTTTATCAGTACAACCCCTTGTAGCACAACACTGGGGCACTGGTTCACCATTGAGTTAGGGAGTAAAATAAACGTAACGCTTTTCACACCAATCTCTGCAGTGCCTCTCTAAAGAATGCCCCAACCACCCAACTGGCTTCCTCAATTTGATAGGACCACATCACAAAATATTTTGGCTGTAGGTATCAGACATGGGAATAGATGGAGCCATTTTTGTTTGACCTGGGTATGTTCCCTAACTGTGCTATGGACCTTACACAAATCATCAGAATGTGAGCTCATCATTTTGTAAAGCACTTGCAAAGCCAATGTAGTTCCCCTGTGAGTAAACCTGGCCCACTGAATGAACCTAAAATGGTGCTGTGGAAATTGCCTAAACCAGGGTTGTCCAACTTCTGTGTGGCTGGGAGCTGTAGACCTCCAGGCACACACCACGTGGACTGCATGCTACACTGCTCAGGCCTCCCACTGCAGGCACTCCACTCCACTCCACCACACCACGCTGCACTGTACCATGCCACACAGCCTGGGGTTCCCAGGCTCCCTCCAGCTCCCTAGTCATGGCCTCAGTTCCACGCCACTCTGTATTGCAGGTGCAGAAGGGAGGCACTAGAAGCAAAAATGGGGGGAGCCTGGAGACTCCAGTGACAGAGATGACTGGAGAGTGATGGAGGTGTCTAGACCAGGAGCTTGGAGCTACCAAGGACCACCATTTGCACAGCCCTGGCATAAACTATACCTGCATGTTGAGGGAAGCCAGACAATTTCCGATAATTAATCAATTGGTAGCAGTCACAGAGGTAATTACATATATCACAAATAGTTGAGGTTTATTTTAATTGGGGCTTTAGTTTCATAATGCCCACTGGCACAATTGCATCACCATTTCCCTTGAACAACCATGGCTTTTCCAAGGTTTGTAACCTGTCCATTAAAAACAATATCAAGGTGTAACTTGACAAAGTTGTAATTTGTTTTATAGATGCCTTTAAAATGGATTATTTTTAAGCAGAGCAAGTTATCCCAGAAACTAACGGAGTTTAGGCAGATTGAGGCCAAGTCTTTGAATTGTCAATGGTGTTTGAGCTTTCTCAATGTATAATGCTACAGGCATAAAGGACAGGACTCAGATCTGCTCTTACACAGATCTAAATCCAGAGTAACATATGCAAAAGCAATCGCATTTCTCTGGATTTTCCTTAGCATAACTGAGTCAGTGCTCAGTCCATGCAGCCAGCCTGCATGGCAGGGAGTAGTGAAAGAAGCCTTCCTGATAAAACAATGCTGCATAAACCTGGTGATTGCAGGTGTTCAACAGCAGCTGGAACACAGCATTTATATTACCAAAAATCCACACTCCTATCAGCAGTGCACAGTTCTTCCCTTTGCTTCAGCTGTTGGGACTGGCTGACAAACCTTGCTTTCCTAATGGCTAAGTTATAAGCATCACATAACCCCATGGGACTTCTCACAAGGAAAGAATTTCTCTCTTTTTTCTCTTCACGCATGAATAACTGAAGCTGAACCTGGGGCTGTTGATATCACTTACACATGTTGCATGCAGCTTCTGAAGGAATAGTTTCCCTCTGTACAGTGCTGTTTTTTTGCAGCTGACACTGGGATTTGTGATACATATTTTAGTTCCCCAGGGAGAAAATATAGTGGCAAGATGAACTGCAGCTGCTTGCAATATCCCAGGGACCTGATAATTATTTTAATGAGGGACCTTTTAGAAGCACATTTGACTTTTGCACTTGTCAGTGTTGTTCTTTTACAATGCTCCTATGTAGGAGATTGGAGGACAAATTGTGAACTGATTTTAAAGGTAATTGCTTGGTTTCAGCCGGTTTCCAGTTGAAGTGAATGGCATTTTCCAGGGACTGCATCTGTGTTAAGTATTTTATGCAGCAGTGCATTGGCAAATTTATTGTGCAATGCTTTATTTTAATAATCATTTTAAAATGAATGTCAAATCACTTCTGCAGTGCTGTAGTCCTTGGAAAGTACCAAATGCTCAACTAAAGTGCAGCTGGAACCCAAGCCAAAGTCCGGGGTTGCAGGAAAAAGGGGTGGAAAACAACCAGCCATTCAGATCCTCCTTGGTTTTTAAAGGAAAAAAAACAACATCTTCCTGCAAGTAGTTCACATGCCTATTATGTTTATTACTCTCAGGGCATGTACAGAAGCTACATTTTTTTGTAAGACGAACTCCCCACCCCCAAATTTTCATGTATGCAGAGTGCTTTTAAAATAGCTGATTGTGTGAAAAGGTAACCCTTTTATGAAGTAGTATTAGACAGGGCATTCTAGGGCAGAGTGCTTTAGGGTTAATTTTGTGCAATTCTGTGAGGGTAATTTTGGGCAATTCTGCCCGCATCCCACGTGGCTTTGTGGAGCTGTCACAGAGAGGAGACAAAAAACCTCTGTCTCTTACCTGTGCAGCCAGGTAATGGGGGGGGAGGGGGCAGCATGCCCTGCTGAGCCTGTCCCCCTCCCATCTGGGGTCTTGGTGTGAGTCAAGCCTGGCCCACATGGTGGGGGTACTCCATTCCTTCCCCTGCCTCGTGGCTGCCTTGCGTGGAGCTGGGGCAGGGTGGAGAATGGAGACCCCCCCACACACCTCGTGGACCCAGCCCAGCTACCGCTGCTGGGGTTTTGGGGGAAGCTGGGCCAGGCCTGTTTCCCTCCCACCCTACTGCTCCAGTGTTGGGTGTGGCAGCCACAAGGGTACCACTGTCAAAATGCTCACATAAGGGGTCGGGGGAAGGGAGCCCCCTCCACCACACAGGCCCAGCTCAGCTCCCCCCAGAACTTTAGCAGGGGTAGCTGGGGGGTGGGGGGTGCTGTGCAGCAAGGGTCTCCATATGACCCCCTCCTCCCCAGCTGCTACTGACAGTTGCCAGCTGCTGGAGAGTGGGGCTGAGGAGAGGGGCAGTCCAGCTGCTTCATCCCTACTTGCTGGCCTGGGCCAGGGCAGGCAGGGTCCAAAAGCCCCCATCCAACAGCTGAATACCTGTTAGGTTCAATGGCGCTCTAACTCATGGCACTTTGTCTAAAGCACCATAGCTACAGCACCTCCCTGGCAGGCTGCCTAAACTTTTGCATGCAGCTTAAAGGACTGTGAAGTGTACTGCAGGCTGGGCCAGTGCCCTCATTAGCAGAACTGCTCCTATCTGAAGGAATCAAAGAAAACATAGAAATTAAGGGCTGGAAGGGACCTGGAAAGATCACTCGAGTCCAAGCCCCTTGCTCCGGACAGGAATACTGGCGAGATCAAATGATCCCAGTAAGGTATCTGTCCAGTCTCCTCTTGAAGACTGCCAAGCTTGGGGACTGCACACCACTTCCCTGGGATGTCTGTTCCAGAGTCTGGTCACCCTTACCATAAAAAAGTAATTTCTTACATCCAACCTGAAATAATCCTCTAACAGTTTATTGCCATTGCTCCTTGTACTCCCTTGGGGCACCCTGGTGAACAGTTTTTTTTCTCAGCTCCCAATATTCACCCCTTACATACTTATAAATGGCCACCAAGTCCCTCCTCAGTCTTCTCTTCCCCAGGCTGAACAGTCTGAGATCCCTTAGTCTTTCCTCATAACGTTCGCTCTCCAGGCCCTTAATCATTCTTGTGGTTCTTCTCTGGACCCTTTCAAGATGCTCTACATCTTTTTTGAAGTGCAGTGCCCCGAATTAGACAGTACTCCAACTGGGGCCTCACCAATGCCAAGTAGATAGGAAGTATCACTTCCTTAGCCCTCGACGCATCGGCTAATGCATCCCGGTATGCTAATAGGTCTGTTGACTACAGCATCGCACTGGCAGCTCATGTTCATCCTGGGATCAACCATAACCTGAGGTCCCTTTCAGCCATTGTGCTGAAAGTCAGCTCACCACAGAGTCCAAATGTCTGGAATCAAATGTGTCTAGCCCAGAAACCTCACACCTTCTCCTAGAAACTTAGTTTAGTTTCATTGGAAGGGTATATTTCCCCAGAACTCAGTGTAGTTAGGAAAGGTTTCCTTAGGAACACATGGGCAAGATTTTAAAAAGGATTTTGAATGCCTAACTAATGATTCCTTAAAGAAGTCTAATTTTTCAATAGGGCTGAGCAACGGTCATCCTGTACGGGGTCTTAAGCTAAGCTCTTAAAAATCACCAGTGGAAATCATAGCTATATATCTCTGTCTACCCCTGCATCAGAACAGAAGAGGAGAGGAGTGCACACAATTTCAGTCTGTCTTGAACTAACATACAACAAAATTAAGTATATAAACTTGGTTTACTTCACTGGAAGATGCACAAAATATTCTCCAAAAATAAGACGCTTTAGAGACTCAGAATAGATTTCAAAGTCTTCCAAAAGCAGCAGAAGACACAGAAGGAAATGTGGACTGAAGAGCTCTCCTGTACTAAGACAAGGTATTTTTTCCTAATTTACTCAAAGCAAACCTGTCAAAACTCTTCCAATCTGACACTGAACACGGCACAAAAAAACACAAATAAGGAAATATGGGTGAAAATGTGATGGGCAACAAGTACCGAACAGAGGCCCAAGCCTGCACATATATAACAGCAACTTTACACTCCTGAAAAGTCCCCTTAAAATCAATAGCTCTTGTGTATAAAGACAAGTAAGTATGAAAGTCAGCCCCCTGGAGTCCAGTGCAGGTGTCCTCTTTGGACCCTGCTCCCAGGAATGATGGAAATAAGAAACTGGACACTTCGCAGCGATGAAATACACTGGTTCTCTCAAGGCTGTTTTTCTTGCTCTGTAGAAAGTGCAGTGGAAGCTGGATGCAGCAAAGCTCTACATTCCACCACAAACAAAAGACAGGGGCAAATTCTGATTTGGGTCACACATAGTTGCCTGCCCTAAATCTCTGGGAGAACATTTTGCTCCCTTAGGGGCCCTCTAGATGTTCAGGTAAAGGCCACATGCACATGGCAGAAGTCATGATAGTGGGATCTAGCATCAGATGCAATTATGCCTCATTGCTGGTGTAGGGAGAGCCTGGGATTGCCATCCTGGGCTCCCCCTGCACAGGCAAGTAGCAAGTTCCTGCAGCTGTGAGTCCAGCAGCTAAGGAGACTCTCAGCCACAGCAGCCCCCCACTGCTGAGAATCCTACTGCTGATGTGGGTTGCTGGCACAGCTAACAGTCCCATCAGCTGCCCTGTCCAGCTGAGGGGGCTCTATGCTGCGGGGGCATAGCTACCCTGCTACATGTGCAAATCAAAATTGGAGAGAAACCAGCTATAAAATGACTACACATTTTCTAGCTCTGACTTAATAGCTGAATGAACCATTTTATGGCATGATAGTTATTTTGCATGTGTAGCCAAACAAAATTAATTCTGCAAATAACCAACTAATTATGTAATACATGTAACGTGTAGAAACACTTTTAAATGCTGCTTATAAAAAGTAGCATTACAGGGAACTCCTTAGGTAGGAGTATGGTCTAAATGTGTTAATACCTGTACCTCCTGACCTGACCTTATCCCATGCAGCTGCTAAAGCAGACAAAAAGATCCAGAATATGAACTGATACCAACCAGTGCCTTCAACCATGTTAAGGACTCTTTTCTTATTGAAAAGTTCCATGCCTATTAATAGGAAAGAAACCACCAAATATCAGGTATTATTCTATAGAATTTAATATAGAGAAAATATAATTATTCTAAAGCAGAGGTGGGCAATTATTTGGGCCCAAGGGCCACTTAGGGAGCTTTGGTCAGCTGTCATGGACCAGTGCACCAAAACTCCCAAAGTGGCTCTGCTCTGGGCTCGGATGGTTGGCTAGGATGAGGCTGTGGAATGGCAGGGAGCAGCATCCAGGGAGACTGCCTGGGACCTGCACAGGCAGGGTGAGCAGCCAGGCAGATGGGCTGGGGCTGTGGGCATGCAGGGAGCTGCATCTGGGAGCCGGATGGGCAGGTGGAGCTGGAGCTAGGATCTTGGGGCTGGACAGCATGGGGTTCTTTAGCAGGCGTTATAGGATATTTAAACAACAGAAGATTATTTTTCATTAAAATCTATCAAAGTCCTAACATTTACTGCAGCAAGTCTTTTTATTTGTGTTGACTTAAGTGATTTATCACTTATGATAACTGGGGATGACTGATGTGGAGACTTGTCCTCTAGAAAATTATTCAAGTCCCATTCAGTTCACACTAGCCCTGGAAAAGCCATTAGATAATAACTTTGGATTGGTACCAAACTTTAGACAGAGCTGAATCACACATCTTAACAGTTAGAAACATTTCATTTTTTTGTATTGAAATGTTTTTAAATTACTAATTTTAGATAAGGGAGAATACAAGATGAACTAAGGCCGTCCGTGGAATAAGCTACTGAAGTCAGTGTATTCAAAACACAAAATATGTTTAGCTGATTGTCCAATGGTCAGCATAACATTTATTGTCAAAGACTGATGGACTTTTAAAAATTATTTATATTTTAAATCACAATATCTCTTTCTTTCATATTCTCTATCACAGTGCTTTAAGTGAAGCGGCTGTAAGCTTTTATTATGATGACTAATGTCCATAAGTAGCCAAAGCGTAACAAAATACACGAGTTATCCAGCACCTTCAGAAAGTTATTTGCAGAGATTAAGAGCTCTCAGGTATGAGCAAGATTCAGCGTTGGTAGTACAAAGCCTAAGAATATTTTCATTTGTTTCTTCTTTACTTTCTATGTCAAAAATAAAAAGATTCATCATAAAATGACACCATGCCTGTATCTGTGACTGTACTGAATTACAGATATTACGCAAAAAAATAAAATGTTTCATCATTACACTTCAGGAGCAATCACATTCCCAGTTCAGCTATCAGTAGTAAAAGCTGATCCTTTTTTCATGGAAGTTTGGAACTTCATTTTATTGGAAAGGTAAGGTTTTTGTTTGTTTGTTTTTATTAAATTCACTCCATGGAAAGGTCACCATCCCCAAGCCTTTGTGAAATGCAGCAGAAATGTAAACTTTATGGGTGTCTATACATATGGTCCAGGGGGGAGAGGGCAGCAGGAGGTGGGTGTTTTAATTAGAGCAGTTCCTGGACAGCTGCTCTAAATAAAATGCTGCAGTATCATGTGTATTAAGCAGCTTGCATTTCAAAATGGCCATGGGGAGGTGGTTTAACAATGCGTGACAATGTGAAATTTTGCAATAATTTTTTGCAATGTGAAATTAATTGAGTCTGCTTTGGCACGTTCCAGTTAGAACAACAAGCATGTGTATAGGCACCCGATGTTTGATTTAATGTAACAGAAAGAGACTTTGCTCACTCTGGTATCTATGTATTGATGTTTACAATATAGTTATTTTACATTATGAATTTTACTTAAACCAAACATTACTTACCTCATCTGAAATTTGACCTCCAAATGTGACCCATGTCCCTGGAAAGAATAAAATATCTTGTTACTAATAATGTTTTGTTTTTAAATAAAAGATCACAATATAACTGTGATACTATTCCTCCAGTAACCTGTTGCGGATGATTTCCTTAATGATCAGTTACTAATAACAATTTGCTGTACTGAAACGAAGGCTTGTTTAAATGTAACTGGCCAACAAGTCAGAGAGTCTGTGCCATCATTTCTTATGAAGGTACATTATAAAAAGATAGGATATTCTTCCTTTTGATTTAAATGGAAGGCCTAAATGAAAAAAAGTGTATTGCCTGTGTTGCTCTTGAAATTATGTATAGCTAAATCAGCTTGAAAATGACATTAAACTAAGACAATGTGATGCTGAGCTCAACTGAAGGTGTTTCTTGAGGATAATAGGTTTGTTTCCCTGATTCCCAACATGGCCAGAGGTTCACTTCCCATCCTTCAATGGGATTCCTCTCATGCCACCTCTCTAGGGATCCGCCAAGTTCCATTTGCCGAGCCTCGTCGCAAGGCTACGCAGAACTTTGTTTTCACTTCCATCGTAACCCTGGTTTCCTCCTGCTCCTTTATTCACTGGAGCACATCCACCACTCCAGTAAAGTTATGGAGCTCCGCTAGAGCTCTGACAGTTTACACCAGCTGAAGACTTAGCGTGTTTACTCTTTCTAAGTTTCCTGCCTCGCATCCATTCTCCAGGCACATTTTTGTGCTTTTGACAGCTCCACCACTCCTGTTCGGAATAATCTTCAAGCAGGGTTGCTTCCTGCTATTGTGGAACAGCTCAGGAAGCTTATGTGATTACTAGACGCAGTTTTGATCCTCTGATTAAAAACTCCAGCCCTGCATGCCTCTCTCTGTAGTGCTTTTGGTTACTTCCTATCTTTCTTTGTCAAGTGTTTCTTTGATATAAATTACCCTATGATAGAAGACACAAATATCACAGGGGTGAAAAAGCAAACTGCAGAATGAACTGGTGACTGCAGAGTAATAAGGACCAAAATCAATGAGAGGAAATTAAATACTAATTCCAAGGGCTGTTCAGAGCCATTGGTTTGGACCCATAGTCTGTCAGAGCACACCATTCCACTGAAATCAAAACCTATTTTACCAGAACCGAATTTTGGAAGAAAACTGTGGGGGGAGTTCTTGACATTTCAACCATCCCAAGCTGACATTTTGGGAACAAAAAGCCATAAGAAGTCTTTTAGTAACATTTTAATATTTTACATTATATAATAAAAGGAAATTAACTCAACATCGAAACAAGAGCATATTGCTTTTGTTGGAAATTAAAAATTTTAATTACTCTGGGATTTTCTTTTATGGAAAATTTTGAAGTCTGATTTTCATCATGATTCAGAAAGAAGTTATATTTCACAATCGTCTCAAAATGCAATTTCCTCACCTATCCCTTGCCCAGTAATGCTTTCACACACAGCTTTTTATCTGAGAGGACAAAAAAAGGAGATACAAGGGCAGAACCAGGCATAATGGGGAAGGCGGAGAGTTGCACAGTACTACTGTAAGCAGGGGTGGGCTATTGTGGCTTTGGATTTAGAAAGCATGCCAGAATGGTGGTCTCTTGGGAACCTGCGATAATGCAGTACCAGCTCATGGAGAGGGAGGTAAGACTCTCTGGTACTTGTCACTTTCTCACACATCTCGCCCACGGGGCCAAAATTCCTAACTATGCCTCTGCTGAGCAGAACAAATGTTTTGCTCCTTGCTAACTGAAAAATTGGAAAGGGTCCATGTACACTGCCACAACAAGTCCAAAATCAATTATTTAGTTGTGTCTGCATAGCATTAATGATTTATAATCCTTTACCAAGGAAGAGTCAAAAGTACACAGTCAACTGAAGAGCCTATACTATATTCACTGGATTTGGTCAGTCCAGTGAGACAGTTTTAACTTAGCTTGGATAGTAGTAACAATCTCAGTTATCTCTACAGTATATTTTTCCTACTGCAAGGTAGACATAGCTTGAAAAGCAGCTGCAATGATAGCCTATTGGGATTAGATATTTACCAGGAAAAAAAACTTTGTTTCTTGGCAATCACTGTCTTTACTGTCCTGTGAGAATGTGCTGCAGTTGCAAATGTGAGCATTGAGATTTAACTGTTTATTGAGCCACAAAATTTATGGTACCATCACTTAAAAGGTTGTTTCATGGAGGCAAGACATTTTGTTTTCTAATTTAGAGAATGCAAGTAAAAAAAAAAAAAAGGTAGGCTACATAGGAAGAATACAAGTCCCACACGCTATATTTTAATTAACTAAGTACATACTTTGACAGTCTTTTCTTTTGTCTTATATGTCAAAACCAACAAAACACTCAATAAAAAGAACCCATATAAATGTATCTTTTGCTCCTTATTGCTTACTTGCCATATTACCTTGATTTACAACAGTTACTTTGAAGACATTTGAGAAATATATTTTTGCCATTTGCAAAATTATTTGCTGCCATACAGAGACCATACAGCTATAATCTTTTACAATGCACTTCCTGGCTAAATTGTGCCAGCCCACATTGCATCCATGACAAGAAAAAATACTTAGGGCTAGTATCTATAAGATCCCCAAGGAACATGCCATAGCTAGAATGAATTACACTGCAGCTGGAAGTCAACAGTGTGAAAAGAACCCGTTTATACATAACACAGCATGTTCTGCATGCAACTACATAGAGTGGGACCTTGCAAACCCAAATAAAATGCATTGGGAGCAATACGTTTACTGACATGGGTAAACGCATTACAGAAATTGTTGTAAAGCTTGAAAATTGTGTTGGCCTCATTAAAAGATACAGAATGGGAAGATGATGTAAATGTCAGAGGTCAGGGGAAATGCTGATACTTCTGAGGGGTTTGTTTGGTATTTGCCTGCCTGCTTTCTGTTTTACCCAGTGGAGAACGTGGGTTAGGTACAAAAACCCAACACACACAAAAATGCTTATGTAAGTGCATATCTGCTAGTCAATTTATGGCTATTAAATGTCTCTATGGTAGAAACTCTTTTGGCATTAATTTTTGACTGGTTAGTTGAATACTACCACAATCAAAATACATCTATGTAACATTAATGCATTGCTTGGGAAAGTCTTGATTCGCTTAATGAAGAAGCAGAAAAAGAAAGGGTAGTGACTACTAACATCTCAAACCTCTGAACTGCTTCAAGCAGCTGCTGTTCAGAAAATCAGTCAGCTGAAGAAACTTTGACAAGAAAAATAGTTTGAATCTCTGTACATCGTTATCTTATTTTTAAATAGGAGTCCTGCTACTTTCAGAGACTTCCTTGTGTGCTTACAGCATATTTAAGCAGGAGAACCATGTGTGCTGGCATGGGGCCAGCTTGTTGTTAGTCTGTAGGATGTCAATACTTATAAAGTAATAATTCTGAAAGAGCTCTGTCACTTTGAAGAACCTGGAGACTTTCCATTCCTCAAAAAGCAGGCTGTTTCCTGGGAGAGTTTAGAGTGCATTATTAGGGATCAAAAAGCAGGGAGACAAAATGATCTATGCCTCAGTCCCAGAGGGGGGTATGTGTGGGGTAACCAGTAAAAAGACCTAGATTTCCCTTCATTAGTGGCTATAGTAGCAGTGGGATCCTTTCACTTTTGCTCTGTTATTAAGAAAGGCTAAACAGCTGTGATTGATGGTTGTTTGGTAAAAGGAGAACGGTCCCTAGTGCATATGCTCTTGTACTGTTGCATGGCTAGTGCTGATAAGGAGCCAAATCAGTCTGGTAATATTTACCCGATTTGGTGCTACCACCCCACTTTGCCAGTTGTTATTCCATCTGCTAGAAACAATAGTGTATGGGTTTATCTTCAGCTAGCTCCATCTCCACCCCAGGATTAATTCTAGTAATGAGCTCAGTTCTTCCAATACAAACCCAGAACACAACTATGGCCTCTAATGGAGTTTCCTGTGAGATTTACACTTGGGCAGCTGAAATTAGAATGCGCCCAGCATACTTCTCTGCTGCTTTGTCAGAAAACAATTTATTACTTCTGGTAATAGATTGGTAATAGATAAGCTTACTTTTGGGAATAGATTCCCCAGTCAGGTCTGTTATCCCTGTCCTTCAGCCCTCAGCTCTGCTACCTCTTCCCCTCCTTTTTCTTCCTGCTGTCTCCCTTTCCCATCCTGTCTTCCCTCTTGCCCTTTTTCTCTAGTTATTCTATTGCATTGCCTGAACCTGCCTGAAGCTGTATGATCAATGGACTTCTAAGGAACACTCAAGTCTTTAGTAAATTCTGCTTTGCAGGAGGTTGTGAACGCAAGGCAGATAGGGACTGAGTGCAGCAGAACTTCTTAGGATGCCTGCCTAGTCATTGCTCCCTCTGTTTCTATGTGTTCTGCTTGTACTACAGGCTGCAAATCTCTGAAGGCACTGCAGTTTACCAGAGATACTGGTGAGTTATGCCTTGAAGACCACTGCTCCAATGGCAGAGCAAAATGGAAATGTGTGCTGGATCAAATGTAGCGGGGACTGGATTTTCAAGTTTATTTTCCGTACTTTCCAATTTGCATAGTTCTTTTGCAAGTTAGTTTTAAACATCCCCAAAAATCTCATGCCTAGTACAGACTTGCATCCCAAAATGAAGGCGTGATGGGCTCAAAACTGTCGGCATTCCTAAGGCAATGATCTCGTCTGGTTATGTAGTCAGAGACTGTGGATGGTTGACACAGCATGTGGCTGGAATGAGAAACAATGCTTGGTTGCTGGAACAGGAATTCAAAGGGATGTTTCTACCCTAGAATTTCCTAGTGCTGTTACCATAAAAATTCCCACTCCTGCTACCAGCATGAGTACTTGCTTAGACTGTAAATTCTTCAGATCCGGGAGATCTTTATTATCTGCTTGTACTCCAAGCACTGTAAAGTACCTATCATCATGGTACCATATTAAAAATGATATGAGTGCAGACCAGGTGTCAGTAGCCACTGTATTTTAACTGTCTGGCTGTTTAAATTTTCTCTGAAGAGGTTTAGGCAATATGATAACTAAAATGTCAGCAACTGCCAAGAGACTTGGCTACATTTATGTAGACTATTATTACCAATGCTAAAAACGCAATGGTACAATCTTTTACCAAACAAAATTCAGTATGGAGAGTAAAGGAAAATTGTTTAACTTCTGTTCCAACCAGAAGATTTTTAATATGGTTTGAAGTGAACCAAGGACTGCTAAGAAAGAATGGGAACTAGAGCATGGTGTTAAAAGTGATTTAACACTATCTGGTTGTATCCAGATACAGCACAGAAGCCTGGGTCCAATCCTACCAGAACTAGGAGACAGGATATACTTAATTGACTTTGCACATGCCACTCTTGCTAGTAAATATGTTTTAGAATAAGCCTCAAATAGGTTGGGTTGGCTGGCATAGTATATAACTAATATTGTATTTGAACTCTTTTAAACCCTTCACTTCTTTACATGATAGCTGTGCTTGTGCATCTACCATTAGTGTATAGCATAGCATAACACACATGTACACAATTCTTCTCTGCAGTATGCTAGATGTTAGTCTGCAAAAAGGAAAATAAATAGCATTATACTATATCAGTGATTAAAATGAAATTCCACATTACGGAAATCTGTCATTGAGTTTATGTTACAAGTGCCTGATTCCTGCCTGCTTCCAAGAAGTTCATTTGGGTTAGGGACAGCCATTCAAAAAGCCGGAGTCTGAATTGATTCAATCTTTACAGGTTAGTCTAACCTGCCTAGATTGAACCAATTTGCTAGTGAATAAACAGTCATGAAATGAAGGCAGAGGCCTGAAGTAGCTCAGGACAAGAGCTGGGGGGTGCTAGAGCCCACCCCTGGCTGCAGGGAAGCTGTGCTGAGGGGCCGTGGCCAGCCCCAGCAGCAGCTTGGTGTGAACTGGCCAGAAAGGGGTTTAATTTGCCCCTCCCTGTCCCAACAGTTCAGACCAGAGCCAGGGTCCACCAGGCACTCCCCCCTCGCTGCTGCAGCAGTGTGGCCAGGGCATTGCCCCCTGAGGTGGGGGGGCAGGAAGGGGCTTATTCCCCCCTCAACCCTCATTGCCCCTGGGGGACTGCAGCAGGGTCAGCTAGCTCCAACTGCCACCGCTGCAGCCTACATGGGGCTAAGTGGCAAGATAAGCTTTCTCCTGCCCCCTCCACCAGGTGCCAGAAGGAGAAGGTAACCCCTTCTCCCTGCCCCATGTCTAAGGGACCCTGTTGGCCAGGCTCTGGTTGGGCCCCTGCCCTGCTGCTGGAGCAGTTAGGTGGGAGTGACCCTCATGGGGGCTGCAGCCCCTGTCATGGTGTCCCAGAGTGTGAGCCTCTTCTTGGCAGGGGGGCATGCTTCTGGTGGGGAAAGCTGCCAGAGACTGCATAAGGCAAGCAGCAGCAACAATGGTGCTGGGGGGGAGAGGGGCTGAGGAGCGATTAACCCCTCCAAGTCCCTGTGCCACCATCTACCACAGTCCATGGCAGCTTTGACCCCTGCACGCAGCTCCCCACCAGGAAGAGGCTCGTGCTTCTCGGACACATGGCAGGGGCTACTGGCCCATCAGGGCCCTGCCCCTTTGCCACTCCAGCGGCAGGGTGGGGCCTGACCAAAGGCTGGTCAACAGGGCACCTTAGGTCGGGGGTTATTCCCCCCTCCTTCCAGCGTCTGGCAGAGGATGCAGGAGGGGGCTTATCTCGCCTCTGGGCCCCAGGCAGGGAGTGAGTAGCTGTGGTGGCGGTGGTCAGGGCTGGCAGATACTGCTGCAGTCCCTGGAGGGCAGTGGGGGTGGAAGGGAGAATAACCCCCCCTCTTCCTTCCCCCCACCTAAGGGGACCATGCCAGCTCCCACCTAAGGGGGCCATGCCAGCTGGCATTGCAGCAGCAAGGGGGGAGCACCCACCAGACCCCAGCTTGGTTCTGTGGGACAGGGACGGGGGAATTCAACCCCCTTTCTGTCCAGATCATTCCAGGCCTTCTCCTGGGGCTGGCCCTGCTCCCGATGCTGGAGCAGCCAGTGGAGAAATGTACATTGTGCCAGTGGGAATAGGGGAGGGATGGGGGGAATGAGACTCTTCCCTGCTCCCTTGTGGGACAAGCATCTGGCCAGTCCCTCATCCCTGCCTGTTTGCCTGTCCCTGCTCAGTCTAGGGTGCAGAGGGGCGAAGCCAGACCTGCTGCGCTGGAGCAGAAAGCCCAGCCCAGAAAGCATGCCAGGATGCTGGGGGACTCTGGTTTAACTTAGACCAGGTAGGGGTCTGGGACTGAAATTGCATAAACTGGTATGAGCTCAGTCAGTTCCTTCTGATACTACATTCAACCAAGTTTATCTCAAACCAGTTTTGGCCATTTTGAAACTGGTTATGTGCACTGAACTTATGTTCTGTTATGGGTTTAAACCAGTTTCTGTTCACTTAAACTGGTTTGTGTGTAATGTTTGTCCCTAGCCTTGGAGTTACAATTTAAATATCGAAAGGAGACTACAAGGCTGAGACCAAACCTGCCAATAATGCATGATAAAACAGCAGAATCTAATTTGCATAAACAGAGGATAAATGAACTGGAAGGTGGGGCAACTGGAAACAAGACCTACATTTCCTCTCAGTGGCCATTGTGGCCCATAGGAGTGGGATCCTTTCTAGGGCTGTGCGAAGCTTTGGGTGCTGATTCAATTTGAAGGAGATTTGGCCCAATTCAGTGGCCAAATCTCCAAATCTGAATCAAATCAGGAGACCATTTAAAAGGTATGAATCAATTCAAAGCTCTCCAAATTGAATCAGAAAAGATTTGGAGAGCTTCAGCGACACGGGCAGTTCCCGCTTGCTGCAGCAGGGAGCTGGAGCCAGACTCCACGCTGGTAAGTAGAGGGTGGGGGAGGTTGGAGGGGACCATGGGGGGACCCCTGCCAGGCTCCATCCCCCGTCTTCTCCCCTGAGCACCCCCGACCCCTGTCCGCTCTCCCATGGTTGCCCCAGCTCCTAGCTCTTTAAAAAAGGCCCCTACTCACTGGCTGCTGCGAGGCAGGGAAGTGATCCCTGCTGCCCCATGCCACATGGGGGGCTCTGCCTTGAGCCCCCTGCCCACTGTATGAGCCCCCCCGCATGGCTGCCCTGCCTGCCCCAGCTCTCAGCCCTTTTTTTTTTTTTTTAAAGTCCCCACACACCAGCTGCTGAAGCAGCTTCGGGGCTTCTGGGGGCTCATGGCAGAGCCCCCCATGCAGTGCGGGGCAGTAGGGGGCAGTGGGGATAGCCCCCCCAGCAGAATCCAGTGAGTTGGGGCTTTTTTTTTTTTTAAAGGGCTGGTGGCTGGGACAGCAGGTGAGGGCCAGGTTGCTCATGGCAGAGCCCCCCACATGGCATGGGGCAGAGAGGTTTGCCCCACCACTACCTGGCAACAGCTGGTGAGTGCAGGTTTTTGGTTTTTTTAAAGAGCCAGGAGCTGGGAGAGCGGGTGGGGGATGGGGCCGATTTTGAGATTTGGCTGATTCGGTAGAAGCTGAATCTCTGAATCAGATTTAGCCGAATCGATTCAGGACAGCAATTTGAATCACTGTCCCCCGAATCGGCCGACTCTGAATCCAAAGCGAATAGTAGCTGCTTCACACAGGCCTACTCCTTTCATCTTTCCTCCTGCTCCTCTCCTCTTGCATGCAGGAGAGGACCTGGTACTTCTACTCCACAGCTGGTTCCTAGTCCTGCCCCTGCCTGGGGAAGGAGGGCTCTTGTGAGGAGCGCTCCTTTTCTTTCACTACATGCAGCAGTTCCTTTTGCCTGGCTCTTGGGATTTTCCTACAGACTACACTTGTAGAAGGATCTGAAAAAATGTATTCTTAGTTGGTCCATGAAACTAAAGCAGGACTCAGTATGCTTTTTCCTGTGTATCTTTAAAAAAATACTTTAAATTAAGTTTAAGGTGCACTCTTATTCCCTAGAACAAATAACTTTAAGTCTCTCATGGTTAGATAATGACAGAGGAAGGAAGGTACTAAGGAAAGAGGATTGATAGCTGCTGATAGAAATTGACCTTTTTCTGCAATATTTTCTTTATATAAAAATATTTTTGTGACATTTTCTAGTTAGGTATGAAAATGTCCCCCTCTCCCTTCAACATAAGATTTTTTGCTGATTTTAAATCCTTTCGTTGGACCCTGGGATATAGGATAATAGGAAAGTAGGGCTGGTAGGGACCTCACAAGGTCATCTAGTCCAGACCTCTGCTAAAGACATCCCAGACATCCAGATCCCTGACTGAAGCATCCCAGGCAAGTGACCATCTAACCCAGGGGTGGGCAAAATGCAGCCCGTGGGCCAGATACGGCCCACCAGGCCATTCTACCTGGCCCACAGGGCCCCTAAAAAATTTACAAAATTAATATTTATCTGCCCCAGCTGCCTGTCATGCAGCCCTCAATGGTTTGCCAAAACTCAGTGAGCAGCCCTCCACCTGAAATACTTGCCCACCCCTGATTTAACTTGTTCTTGTATAACCAAGGATGGAGAATCCAAAACTTCTCTAGGTAGCCTTTTCCAATACTTGACTGTCCTCATAGTCAAAACATTCTTCCTAATCTCCAACCTAAATTTCCACTGTTGCAGCTTGAGTCCATTGCTCATAGTCCTACCCACCATGGCCACAGAGAAAAGCCCATATCCATTCTCTTTATAATTGTCCTTCCGGTATTTGAAGACTGCTATCAAATCCCTTTCAGTCTTCTTTTCTCCAGACTTAATAACACTTGTTCTTTCAGCCTTTCCTTACAAGTCATGCTTTCCAAGCCTCAAATCAAACGTGGATTCAACTCCTAGTTCTGCCTCAGTCCTCCAGGGTGACGCTGTACATGTCACTTATTTCTCCGTGCCTCAGTTCTCCATTCAGAAAATGGGGAAATAAGACTCTTGCTGGCACTCTTTGACGGTCTTGTTTATTTATATTCTAAACTCTTCAGGAGATGGACTCTCTCTTCCTCTTTCTTTGTACAGTGCTGAGCCAGTGGGGCCCTAATATCAAACAATAAAAGCTAGAGGAGAAAATCAGCTTTATTAAATTACAAAATCCCCTGCATCTCTTTATAAAGAGGAAAATTCAGAATGGGAGCAGATTTCACTGTCAATGCTGCACATGGAAAATCATTATAAAAAGGGCAGTGAGTTAAGAATGCTTTTCTAATAAAAAAATACCCACAGGCATCCTTGCAAATAACCTTCATAGTCTCAGTATGATTTACAGTATAGATATGCATGTAGGTCTCAACTACAGGTAAGATGAAAGGAGGTATTTATATACTTCATGAAGTACAGATCTTCCTCTGAATTTAGATAACCATGAATCTGTAATACAGAACATGCTCCACTGAGGAAAGGAGGAAATACTACAGAAGCAAAATTCTCAAATGTTTAGACATATGGAGATTAGCATGAATGTTGGAAATGTTTCATCTGCATAACCCTGTTGGGCACAGTCTCTCTCTGAACGATGTCTGCTGTTTACTCTGGAAATGGCCAATTGCTTTAGGGTAAATTCACAGTAGTACAGTAGAAATATGATAATTTGTGGTAGTTCTAGCACTCCGGTTATATAGCTTCACAATAATCAGAAACAATAAGTTAGTTAAGCGGTCTTAAATGAGTCCTTGATAAATGAGAGTGCAAAAAGGTCACTCAGGACCTTCTTGGAGGAGCACCAGCCCTACCGATAGCATCAGTGTCGACCACTGGGGGGGGGCACTGGCCCCGTCAGGCTGGAAAATGCACCCCCTACCAGTTACCTATGATGTACCATACAGTCTTACATACTCATGAATCCCAGAGCAATGAAAACAAATACTAAAAGTAAATGATTCCCCCTCTGAGAAGTATGCCTGAGAAAAAAGGCACCCTGGATGATTCATCAGAAAAGTAGAGGCTATTGCACAGTGTACTTATGAGAGAGGTTTCATAATGTGGCGCACACAAAATGGTTTGGGTCCAGTGCAGGGTCAGGAGGTAATTGGGAAAACTAGAGATGGAAAAGTGGCATATGGGAGTTCATTCCAATGAAAAAGAGGGAAAACTTAAAGAATCCATAAGCTGAGCTAATAGTCATCAAGAATAAAAAGCAAAGGCAGAAATATGCGTCTGCTGTGCTCTTTTTTAAGACTATAGCCAATCATCCTTCCAAGCCTAGCTAACTAGAGACAGGCACTCAACTTGGTGCTGAGGCATTTGTTTATATGTCTTGACTAGATCTGCTGAAGCTTCAGCTGGCTTCAAAAGTTTAATGGTATCTAGATTTAAGCATAGCTCTGGCATCCAGGTTTGAAAACTAGCTCAAGACCAGCTGTATCCTATTTGCAGCTGGAGAAATTTTCAAGGGCATAAAGAGTATAAGTGGCTAACTGCTGCTTGTGCTTTCAAAAGGGCTTCTCAGCATCTTTAATGCTAAATTAAATCAGTGTTTGCACAAAGCCAGGCACAGAGAAAACTTGACAGATTTAGAGGGGGAAATGGGAGTTATGAAATGTAACTAACAGAACACAGCTTTTTGTTAAGAGAGAACTTTCCAAATATTAGATATAATAGAAAAATTCTGCAGTCCCTAAAAATGGTGAAAATCCATTGAGGTTAAATGAAGAACACATTTGTCCCAACATACATAAGCATAAGCATTGGTTGAACTTTTTAAAATGTAAGAGCTGAAAGTTACATGTCAAAATCTATGTTTGGGTACCTAAATATAACTTTATTTTCAAAAATGCTCTCACTGAAGTCAAAGGGAGCAACTTGTGCTCGGCACTTTTGAGGTCACGCATCTCAGATCCTAAGTGTAAGTACCTTTTTCTGAAATTTTGGGGAAAAGGGTATTCTGTGTATGTGCATACAACATTTGTGAGATCATCCCTGTCTATGGGAAGCACATAGTTACCTACAAGCCGAATACCTCCCTAATCAAGTCCTCCTGGCCATCTGGAACATAAAACTTTCAGTAGTCTTAATAAGGTGCTGCTACCCCAGTTTCTATTATAGGGTCTAGTGTTCCTTTCAAAGCATCACCACAAAACTTTCATTTAGCTCAAAGGAATACTTACTCCACTCCACACACCAGAACCTGGGCAATTACCTTCACAGTGGCTAGTCTCAGAGCAACAAGGACCTTTTAGACTCTTGTGGCAACAAGTGCAACAGCATCATGTGAAATGGACTTGGACAATTTGTTCCTTTCTTGAGTGGCATAGAAAACAATTTTGCAAATAGTTATACCTAGTGGGGTGAGGAAGGGAAGGCAGGAAGATATTAATTATTTCTGGAATCCTGGAGCGTTAACTCCCATTTGGACATCATTGGTATGCCTGGTGTTTCACTTCTCTGTAGTCGCACAAAAAACTTACGTCCAACTTTGGACTCCAAGAAGAAACTATCTGCTGTGGAACACAAAATAAGAAAACTAGTTGGAGAAATTACAAACACAGCAGCATAGCAATATATGTTATGTTGCTATAAATGAATTGCTCCCTACAGAAATGAAAGCCTCATTTGGGTGTTTCAAACCAATGGCTGTCAGATTAAGGATGACTCACAATCTCAGCGAGCAGCTGTATTTCAAAAGAAATAAAATACAATGAAAAGATTTTTAAAAAATTATATTTTTCCTACAGCTTTTCCCTTACCAATTAGCCACTGTTGATTGTCTTCCTCTTAGCTGTACATCTTTATGATGTAGTAAAAAAAAAATCTTAATGTGAGCACCAATGTTTGAAAATTTCCCTAATCGTCATTTTGAAATAGGTGATGCATCAATGCAGCACTTTCAGATAAGACTATGGACAGGCATTCAGCTGCAGTGCTAAGAATTTCCAGAAAATATGTAACGCTGGAAAAATCTCTCAAGAAGGGGGTGGTGTACAGGTATTTCAGATCCCTACTTGGAGATGCCTTGGAGGCGAGCTCTCCAGCCAGGGGTCTATAAGAAGGCTGCTCCTGGGGTGCCTCCACTTCTAAGGGAGCCAGATCATTGAAAGCCTGTCCACCCCCACAACTTGGAGAGGGGCAGGCTGTCAATGAATAGCTAAGGAGCAGTTACTAAGGACAGCACCTTGCCTTGCAGTAGTGCAAGGGGGAAGGAGAACTGCTCCCCTCTTCCCTACCACTCCCTTGGGAATCTTGGGACTGTTAAAGGGGCGGCAGGAATCGATTCTCACAGGGCTCCCTGACAGCTTGCCACCGGTAGGCTATCTGGGAGCCAGCCACTGCCCTTCCCTCCCTCCTAGGGACTCCCGGTGTGCCATGTAGAACCGAACAGGTGCAACTCACACTAAAAAATGGTGAAGTTGTTATTTGAAGAGCTAACAGTTTGTGGCAGAATTACTCTGCTTTTTTTCTATGACCAACAGCTCGAATGGCTGTGCACGCACTGTTTGTGCCGAGAAGGCAATTTTCCCAACACAAATGTAGCACCAGTCCATTCCCATAAGGTTCAGTCCTTCCCCTTGTTTGCCTGAATAACACTGTCATACAAATGCCACCACTACCTCATGCAGGCAGGTCTGGTGTAAATCAGAGTGCAAAGTCAGTGGCATTACTCCATCTTTGCACTGGAGTATGGCAACTAAGAAACTGGCAATAAAAACCAAGGTGGGGTGGATAGCAATTTTAAGACTAAAGAAAAGCACATAATCTTAAAGATTAATACTACTGGTTCAAGCACAGGATTTTTCTTTGGGCCATGGGAAAAGAAATAGAATATGGTCATTTCAACTGATCATTGAACCATAGATTCATCATAATCATAATCCTGTTCATCCTACCTCCTCAGCCCAGAGACAATCCTGTGACAAGATGTAATGTCACCTCTCATCTTGTCTCCAGACCCCATCACGGAATCAAAAGTAAAATCTATTCTGTGTCCACACGGTATCTGAGCGTGAGGAAGCCTTGCCCCTACTTTGAAAACATAAAAAAAAAATAAGGCTGAGTGCTGACCCTTTGGTTGCTTCATTACATCTGGGCCATTTGCTGCATATTTTCATCAACTAAAGTCTCAAAATAGCTTCTTCTTCTTTTAATGTCCTAATGATCACTTTGCTTGCTGAAGAATTTTAAACTGAAGGATGGGAGAAAAAAAAAAAAATCAGGAGGAGGAAAATGCATGCTACTAGAAGGAGCTTTCACCTCCAAAGCTAGTGAAAGCAGAATCCAGCTTTGACTTTTGTACTGAAGGTGCAGAAGACAAGCAACTAAAAACATCTTTTTAACATTTTTAAAAGAGGGTCTGCTTCCCCTCTGGGACACCCCTTCAAATTTCTGCCTTGTTCTATGAACCAGAAATGCTATGGATTTCACTCGTGTAGATATACCAGTAGAATCCAGTGAGTGCATTTTTTTATATTAAATGTTATTTCTGTGCTGGATTCCTCCAACATCAGTCTAGTCATGTGGATCATTCAACATTAACACTAATCTTGATTCTGTTCCCATCTTTTTAGACGCAGTAGATCTATTTTGTGGCCAAACTGTGAACAGCTCTCCTTTGAGAAGCTGTTGAGTAGAGAATATGCAGGCACCATTCACTGTGTCAGCACCTGCATATGCCCCATCTCTCTCAACAATGGCTACTAAATACCCCAATTTGGTCTTCTGTGAAGGAGGCAAATAGGATTTGTCTAGGATTTCATAGCTTCTCAAGTCACTCATATTAAAGGAAATGACACTGGAGGACTTTGCAGATGGATTGGTTCCAGCATTTGAATGGTACACATGAAAATGGAAAGATAAGCATAAGGGCTTATTTGTATTTATATACATAATATATGCATATATTTTCACTATAAATTTGAGCCCACACACAAATTTTGTAATATTACCTCATAGCAAAAATCACAGAAGTGACCTTAAGAAGAAACTGATTTGTGTACAGATTTTTGTAACAATTTCTCTGTGGAAACTGCCTGTTGTTGAAGCGCAGTTGTTTTGGTCCTTGCTGTGAGTTGGACTGATTTATGTTTTCAAAATGATTGGTTTCATTTCATTATTTATTTCCTCAGATGTTGAACTAATCATCTTTGTGGGGTTTCCTCAAAAATTCTTAAAAACAAGACAGTTTCTAGAGTAAGAGAAATTTGGCTTTGACTGTCCGTTGAGAAAGAAAGCGTGGCCTTTTTCTCTTGAATAGCATTTCAGCAAGAATGATGACCTCTGAGCAAGTGCTACTGAAAGGAGCTTTGAGTGGTTCTTTTACCTGCTTTAGATCAGATTTTGAAGTATCCTCAATCATCATACCATTTTGGAGCTTTCAACAAGGTCTTCTGTTCATTTTTTTAAAAAACCCAAACTGAGGCAAAAGCCAAAACCAACACAGAACAGGTCCTATGACTCTCCTTACTCCTATATGAGCTCCTAAACCTCTAAGTGGTATAGGTAAGGAGTGTGCTGTAGGGGTAATGGGTTATGTACTACCTGTTCCTACTTAATTCCAGCCAAATACATGAAAAGTGACTCAGGGTGTGGAGGTGGAGGGAAGGGGAAGCATAGTGCATCTATGGGATGATTAATGAATTAACTGTCTCTCTTCAAGCATCATCTGTAGTAATTCTTTCCAAATATAAGGTTGGTTCAGGTTAGCTGTTACAAATGTTCTCATATGCCTCTGGTCCCAGATATTCACTATATATATTTGACATTACTGACTAATTACCAGCATGTGATACATGGTGACAGAGATAATTAGAGCACAAAGGAGGGAAGGCAGGCCATAACTTAGGAATGTATATTTCCATTATTACTTCCCTCCTTTTGTTTCTCTTCAGCTTTGTGTTTTTCTGTGTTTTTTTAATTTTTTCACACTATGTAATGAAGCATACTTTCACCCTGGTGAGATTTTAGAAATTGTTAGAGATGACTGGGTCTTTGGGAACTTTTTTATTTTAATACTGCAGCAGTGATAAGCAAAAAAAAATCTCTCTTAGGGAACTGCAAAACAGATTGCTTAAAATAAGTCATTGAAGCTGATGCTGTTGAAATGGCAAAAGATATCTGATACATCTATTATAGAAGTTGAAAATTTGCTACAGTTCAGGAAAAGTCTGCAAACTCAAGAAAAAAACAATTGCTCAGTCAGTTTCAATCTTTCGGATCCTCTCCACTGCCTAATTATGGAAAACATATCAGGAGTTATATGGTTCACCACTTATTAAATTGTTTTTTCCCAGCTTGACAGGTCCATGCCCGGTAGATCCCTTCACCATTTATTTTTGTAAACAGCAGAAGAACAGCCACTCTGTTCATTTTTAAAACCCAAACTATTTGAAACAGACCACTTGTCCCATGCTGCTATACTCATAGAAGAACAAATATTTAATGTCTCTATAGTTCTGGATGTTTTAAATCAGGAGTGCTTTACTTCTGGCCCATGGGCCAGATCCTGCCCACAGCACTATATCATCCAGCTAGTGGGGCTTCCACCACTCCCCTACTGCCAAATCTCCTGACCCATAGAGAGCCCCAGGCCATGTACACTGGATCTGGCACCTGATCCTGGTGTGTAGGGGTGGGTGGGCACAGAACCAGGCTCTAGGCCCTGCCCCCAGGGAGAGGGAAGTGCCAGGTTCCCAGATCCTAAGCATGGTGTACAGGGAGAGGGATGGGGTCATGCTCGGTTGTTGGTGCCCAATCTCAGCATCGGGGGTGGGGGGAAGGGGAAGGAAAAAGGGTGAAGGGGGGTGTTACAGTACCCAATCCTGGCACTCAAGGCAGGGAGAAGGTGGTGCCAGGCCCCAGGGCTTGATCTGGCCTACAGACGACCACACATCACTCAGCTGGCTCACATGGCTAGAAAAGGTTGAGCACCACTGCTTAAGTCCAAGTCTCTAGAAGCAAGCTTTCCCATGCTTTTTATTGTTTCCCTTTTCCCACCAGTTTCTTCTTACCATGACAACATTTGCTCATGGCACAATTGTCTGAAGGACAGGAAACATATCTGCACTGGGTAATTAAACACTGGGTAATCCTTTAAGCTGTCTAGGATTGATTTCAATAAGAGGAAGTCTTTATGTTTAACTGGATCTTATTCTTAATTCAACACTGTACAAGGGATTTTAGCACTTTATAAATATGGGCTAATCATTACAGCACCTCCTATTTTGGAGAGGGATACATTGAGCTGGCATGTGATGACTAATGGGTGCTCTACTTTCTTTTAATGAGGGAGGAAAAAATCAAAAGCCTACCTTCCAGTCCAGTCCATGTAACTACCTGATGTATGTACTTCCCTGATGAATTAGCTCTAAAGGGATTGCTACAGATGCCCTACCAAATCTCTTCAGCCATGCTGGCTAGTCATTTTCAAAGACAATTCATTTGATGCCACCACATTCTTCTTAATGCCTGTGTTTTAATAGTAGACCAGGGTTCATAATTTGTTGTATGTATAAAGTGTATATTGATCAACTGGAGATGCTCAGAAGTTTTCCAATGGAATGCTTTTCCATTAGAAAGTGCTAATGCATCAAATGTGAATCAACAATCAAGAAGTCAAGGAGATGTATTAATTTTGACAAAATTTGTTTTAAAGAAATACCAGGGCTGCAGTACTAGCTAGAGTAATTCTGGTTGGAAGCTGGGCGGGGCTAGAGCCTAAGCCATCCAGGGTTGGGACACAAGAGTTGTTGAGGGGAGACCTTATAGCAGCCTATAAATTTATCAAGGGAGGACAACAGGACATTGGAGATGTGCTACTTACCAGGGCACCCCTAGGAGTAACTAGGAATGAAGAGTACATACTAGCGGAGAGTAGAATCAGGTTAGACATTAGGAAGAAATTTTTCACAGTAAGGGTGGTCAGAATCTGGAGCAGGCTGCCGAGAAAGGTGATGCCATCACCTAACTTGGAGGTCTTCAAGAGGTGGCTTGATAGTCACCTGGCTGGGGTCTTCTGACCTTAGTCCTTTTCCTGCCTGGGCAGGGGGTTGGACATGATGATCCTTCAGGGTCCCTTCCAAATCTACAATCTATGAATCTATAGTTTATAGCTATACAGCACTGAAGCTTTGTAAATAGTTACATACAAAAACATTACATAAAGAGCAATGCTCAACTCAGCTAAGGTTGCAAAATCAAATCCTCACACTAAGGAAATACCTAATTTAGGGCTAAAATAAACACAGACATATAAGATCTTATTCATATGCTCCATCACTTCAGGAATTCAGTGTAAAATGCAAGAGTATGTCTTTATATGCTGGGAAGGGAAAGGAAGTAATGAGTAGTAATTAGCATCCAGAAATGTACACCGTTCAGAATTGTCTCATATATGTGCACATTCACTTCCTCAAAATATGTGCTTGAAATACCATATTTTTCTTCACATGACACACATTTCTGCCAAAAAACAGTTGCTGGAAATTGAAGTGCACACTATATGCAAAATATACAGTAAGAGCAAGTTCTGCTGCTTAGTGGTAAAACTGAAAGTAAAATCTACAGCAATCCACAAGGAGTAGAACAATGAGCAGGCTCTACTCCCTAGCCATTGCTACTGAGCTACCACAAGGAAAGACCTTTTTCTTTAAGTTCTGCCCTTCTAAAACAAAGTGCATATTATATTCTGGGGCATATTGTATGCAAGAAAATATGGTATCGACTGTAAATCATTCCTCCATTTGTTACTGCCTTTATAACAGTTATCATCACCAGGGTTTTTTTCACCTTTGACTGGCATAGGATTTTTAGAGAACTGCATTTAATGCTACATTTGACATACTTCTAGCAGAAACTAAACACATGCCCAAGTGCTTTCTTTGCAGTAATCCTTTCTTAGGTAACTAGTTCTTCAGCTTCTCACCATAAACCTGTGCATGCAGCTAGAAAAAAAAGAGTAGGAGCTTCTTTAACTAACCTAGATTCCTTCATTCCCCCCCTACAGAATACTAAACCGATTCTGTTGTTATTCTGGCACAGGAATTAAAGAAATCACTTGCCTGAGTAAAGACATTAAAGTCTGTCTTATCCTTTGTATGTGTTCTTAATCAAGAGTTTTAGACTAAGGGATATATACTCAGTGGACTGGATAAGCAATTAACCTTTTTCATTACAGTACCTCCAGGACCCAAATGTGAGTAGCTAGAGATATACTTTTTGATAAACTAGTAAGGTTGGTTTTTTTCAGTTCTAAATCTGATATAATATTAATGTCATCCAAGTTATATATTGATACATTAAATAAAGGTTCAACCTCATTATGGATAGATTAGATATTATGATATTTTACATTTTTGTAAGCATTTGAGATATCAGATTTGGTCTTTACAGATGACCTGTGGGGGTGGGGATGATTACAAGCATGGTTCAGCTCTACTTCGATATCTGAGAGTGAGAAACACCATATAAGATGTAGTATATTTACGTTCATGGTACACATGCCCTTTTGACATAAATTAGCCTTCCAATATTGGGTTGCATCTCTTAAACAGCAAAGTTGATTTTCTGCCCAGAATAAAGGCATGGAGATGCTGTAACATGACTGCTGCTTCTTTTTATTCTCTTCCCTCCAAAAGCTGCATAGAGGGAGGGGTAAAGTCCAGCAGGGACAGGTCACCGGGACTGAAGTGATATGGTTGCACCCACCACCCAAAGTTTAAACCTAACTGCCTGATAGCTGTAGTGGCATTTCTATTCAGGTATCACTGAAGTCAATTGACTTCATAGTTCATTATAATCTACCCAGTTCCTGCTAATTATTCTTCACTCCACAGGTGTTAACAATCCTCTCCCCTTCTCAATGGTCTGATCCAAATATGCTACTGTATTTTAGTGATTCCTGGTCTCTCTCCTCTGATTTCATAGCCCTGCAGACTGTTTTTAGCTTTAAAAAAAATCCTAGGTCCACCATGGAATCTATAGTCTTCAGCTACAGTAACACTTGGTTGTCTGAAAAACCGGTTGTTGGCAATTCAGTTGTGATAGGGTCAAAACTGTAGCTTTTCCCTGAGTAGGAAAGGGAGGGTGAGTGATCTGAAGATTAGGCCCTGTCCCTGCTCTGTGTGGCCATAACTATGGAATAAGTTTTTTTCTCTCTTTCTTCTGCCTTCCTAGAATAAAGTGCATGTTTTAAGGGGGGAGGGAAAAGGAAGGATACGATACCTGAAAAAAATACAGTACTACATAAAAGCTGCTTATTATAATTTGTGGGCCAGATAATAGTTTGGTATTGAAGCCAGTGGATATGCTGTTACTATTATATGTAACACTCCACTGCAGGTCTACAGAAACTGAACCTGGAATCCCTCCATCAAAGGATTTCTAGCACTTCAGCTAAAGCAATAATTCCATTAACTGCAATGTGTTAAACTTGTGTCTTTGCTGTGGACCAGCCAATGTATGTCACACTTAGCCACTTCCACTATCAGAGAAGCTTGTCCCAACTATTTAATATTTGCCAGAATTCATATTCCCAAGAAAGAATCCACTCAAACACTTAGAAATTTAGGTCTAGATTTAACACAATTCCAACTAAAGTGAGAAGTGAATTTGGTCAGCATATATTTGTAATTATTTAAGCACACTTACCAAGGCCCAAGCATGAAACTCTCAATCCGGATTTCCCAAGATTTCTAGAATAAAAGGAAAATAATAGGATCAAAGTAGTATCAAATCTGCCCCCAAAAATACTTTTTTTCAACAGAAAAACATGAGATTGAGAATAAATGCATTCCAGCAGTTTAAGAAATTATTATTATTTTTTTTACCAGAAAGAAGACATTCTAATCCCCAGCATCTCTATATGCTCCCACAGAAGTAAATGCTTGGCTATGATAATAGTAGAAATGGTGAGCACTCTATAGTAGGTGGTATTTTACCTTCATGGATTTTAACTTGTTATTTATCTTAAAATTGAACAAAGCCTATTGAGATTAAATATATGAGACACAACTGTTTTAATTTCAAATATATATTTTCTATTTTGTTCATGTTATTTTTGTTGAAATGGCACAATATGATCCATGAAGCCCTCCAAGGAAATCTTTCAATTTAAAGATGAAGCAAAGTCATAATTTCAAGCAGGTTTTAGTTAGCAACAATGTTAGTTAGTTAGTTTAGTTAGTTAGCAATAATACTTTTCTTCCTGAAATGCCACAAATATCCTTTGCCAGTGCTATGACATAGTGGGCACGTCCAGACGAGCACACACATGCCTCTTGCTCCATCTCAAGCCCCTTTGAGATTGTGCAACAGGCATGTGCAGGGACGAAAAAGTGTGCCCCATTTCAAGTGCAGCGAGAAAATTAGACCCCTGGATATCCAGGGGTCTAAAAAAACTGATGTTTAAAAAAGTAGAGAAGGGCTCCCCTGAGGCAACTGGAGGCTGGGTCCTCCATGAGAGATGCTCTTGCTGCCAGAGCATCCCTGTGGTTGGCCCCTCACCCCGGTAGTGAAACACATGGCCAGCCAGGCTGCATGTTCAGTACCAGGGCTCCAGTGCCAGTGAGTAAGAGGTTGGGGGGGGCTGGAGGAGAGGGGAGGGGACCATGGGGGCAGACTTCTGCCGGCCCCACCCACTCCTCCAGCCCCCCTGACCCTGCCCTGCCCAGCCCCAGCCCCCCAAGCCCTCCTGATCCATGTCCCCCTACCCCATAGTTTAAAGAAAACCCAAAATAAACCCCCTGGCACTTACCGGCAGTTTGAGCTGCTGTCTTGCTAACTTGGGCCCTGCCCTCACAGTATGGGGCAGATGGACAACCCCAGTGGCCCCAACCTGGGCCCTCCTGCCCCCTGCTGTCCTGTGCTGCCCAGGGGGGCTCTGCCAGGAGGTCCTGGAGTCCCCCCCACCCCTGCTTCTACGGTAAGCAGAGGCTTTTTTTCTGTTTTTTTTTCTGTGTTTTTTTTTTTTTTTTTAAATGGTGGTGCCTGGGATTGGGGCATGTGGGTTATTTTGCCCCCAGTGGCACAACTTGCCTCACAACAAAGTGCATGTCCTAGCATGTGCACTGAGGCAAAAAGCCCCAGCTCAAATTTGCACCGTTTCTATTTGAGCTGCTGCAAGAGCACAGGCTTGCACGTGTAGATGCGCCCTGTGAGTACAGGTTGCCATTGCAATAAGTTTTTCCAGCCCCCACAGCCATGGGTCTACAAGTCCTCAAGCGTGGAGCATGAAGATGTTAGAATCTCAGTGGCTGCAAAGGTGGACAAAGGCTGCAGTGGAATGAGATCTCCAATTGTCTTGGCCTCCTTGCCATTAAATCAAGGTCCCGTTCTGTCACGAACCATGTGGAAGCTAATGTGCAGCAGCTTCTCCATGATAAAAGAAATCATGCACAGGCATCTTCCATAGAAATTACTTTTCCAGCACATTCTTCAAGTCTTTTCAGCTAGTGATGACGGGAGCAGGATTGTGAGGTTTGGAACCTCCTAGGCATGAAAGCAGCAGTTGCAAGAAAGTAGTCTAGCATTTGGAGCCAGGAATATGATTCAGCAGTTGTAATTGTAACTATGCAGCCCTCGTCAGAACCCACTCTGCTCAACCCACATGGGAAGGGGGCTAGAAAACGTGCCCTAAACATAGTCTGGCTACCTTTTTCTTGACTAGGTAAATGCATCCAGTGGGATCATCTTTACTGCTGTCAAAATCAGCAAAGACACCACACAATCAATCTTGGGACCTGGAACATCAGGACCCTCATAAACCAGCCTAATAGTGAACACCCAAAGTGTCATACTGCAATCGTGTCTCAAGAACTCAGGTGATACAACACCGATGTCACTGCACTGAGTGCAGCCCAGTGAGTGGGAGATGGACAGCTTAAAGAACAAGGGGGAAGCTATACTTCTTCTGGAAGGGTAAATAGGAAGGAGAACTCTGGTTTCATGGAGTTGGTTTTGCCATCACAAATGAACTCATAAATCAACTCAGTGAGTTCCCTATTGCAATTAATGAATACCTCATGATGTTACTTCTTAAATTGGCAGGAAGCCAATGCACCACTGTCATCATTGCGTATGCCCTGACTCTTGACACTGCTGAGAAAACCAAAGAGGAATTCTAGGCCAACCTTGACTAAACACTTTCCAGTATTCCAGAGGGAGACAGAATTTTTCTTTTCAGTGATTTCAATGCCAGAGTTGGAAGGGACTCACACCTCTGGAATGGAACCACTGGCAAGGAAGAAATGGGAAAGGTCAACTCCAACAGCATCCTCCTTTTAACCAAATGCATGGAACACAAACTCACCATCACCAACACCCTGTTCCACCAGAAAAACAGGCACAAGACACCATGGCAACACTCACAATCCAAGCACTGGTACTTCATAGATTTCATAGACATTAAGGCTGGAAGGGACCTTGGAAGATCATCGAGTCCAGCCCCCTACCCCAGGGGCACATAGTCAGCAGGGATCATAGGATCCCAGGAAGATAAACATCCAAATGTCTCTTGAAGGTGTTCAAAGTAGGTGCTTGAACCACTTCTGGTGGCAGTCTATTCCAAACCTTGGGGGCTTGAACAGTAAAGTTGTTCTTCCTTATGTCCAGCCTGAAACAGTCATGGAGGAGTTTGTGACCATTTGACCTTGTCATCCCTTGAGGCGCTCTGGTGAGCAGACGTTCCCTAGATCCTGGTGAGCATTCCTGATAAACTTATAGATGGCCACCAGATCACCCCTGAGCCTGTGCTTTTCCAGGCTGAAGAGTCCCATGGCTCTTTGTCTCATCATAAGGTCTGTTTTCCTGACCTCTGATCATGTGCGTGGCTCTTCTCTGGACTCTCTCAAGCTTCTTCACATCCTTTTTGAATTGTAGAGCCCAAAACTGGATGTAGTACTGGACTTGATCGAATATGTCATTGTTCATGCCCAGGACCACAAAAATGTCCACTTTACCCAAGCTATGTTAGGAGCTGATGATTGCTGGACTGAGTGACCGCCAACTCATCTGCTCAGTTATATCATTCAAACTGGCTCCCAAATGACAGCAATAGCAGAAGCAATGCCGATGGCAGATCAACATCAAAGAACTCAAAGATGCAATCAAGAGAAACCTCTTCTACCAGCGCCTCAATGAAAAAAACTGGTGAATGCCAATTAACAACAATGGGAGAATGTCGGCAGCACTTGGGGTGCCTCCAAGTCCACTGTCATCAGTGCCTGTGAAGAGATGCTTGGATTCTCTACCAGGAAACATCAAGACTGGTTTGATATGAATGACCATCAGATCCAAGAATTGACTGATCACAAGTGCAAGGCCTTTTGTGCTTGGCAGAATGACATCAATTTGAAGCAAAAGAAATTGTATTTCCATCAAGCCAAAACAGAGATCCAAAGGAGGACCTGAGATATGAAGAAGAGGTGATGGAAAGACAGGGCAAAGGAGATTCAGTAGCTCACTGACATCTGTGATATGCATGGTTTTTTCAGTGTCACCAAAGCCACCTACTGTCTGAGCACATAGGGCATTTATACACATACCTTGGTTTGCTCCGATGTGCCAGAAATCCAGTGCATCAGAGCTGACTCAATTAATTGAGTCTGTGGAGCACACCAGCTGATGCACCCGGAGCTGTGTCACGCATACTTGTATAAACTGCAAAATGTGCATTAGCACATAGAAAATGGCAGAAGCGTGCTTTTGAACTAAAATACCTTTGAGGTGTTTTAGTTCAAAACTGCACTGCTGCCATTTTCTCAGTGCTGACATGCATTCTGCCTTTCATACAAATGCATGCGACAGAGCGCTAGGCACTTAAAAAAGCATACAAATGCCCACAAGGACCAAACCCCTTGAGACTTAAGAATGGAGGAGACCTAATCAAGGACAAGGGAGCCATCAACGTTTGTTGGAAGGAGCACTCTGAAGGCCTTTTCAATTGAGACTCTGTTGTTGACAAGAGTGTTCTCAGCTCCATCCCACAACACCCAGTCAGAGACTCTCTCAGAATGCCTCCAGCCAACCTTTGATGAGGTGAGGAAAGCCATCAAGCAGATGAAGGCACCTGGAGCTGATGATATCCTCCTGAAATCTTTAAGCAAGGCAGGGAGGAGCTCACATCATAGCTCCATGCCCTCATCTTAAGAGTCTGGAATAAGGAGGAAATCTCAGATGACCTCAGGGAAGCCATGATTGTGACAATCTTCAAGAAAAGAGCTAAGTCCAACTGTGGAAATTACAGAGGGATCACCTTGCTGTCCACCACAGGGAAGATCATTGTGAGAACCCTCCTGAACTGTCTCCTTCCACTTGCTGAAGAGCTCCTCCCAGAATTGAGTGTGAGCTTAGGGCATCAAAAGTCACAACTGACATGATCTTCACTGCTCACCAGCTGCAGGAAAAATGCTGGGAACAACATAAACCTCTCTGCATGGTGTTCTTTGACTTGCTTGCTCACTTGCTGCTGACTGGATGGGAGGCAAAAACTGCAGCATATTTAAAACCTTGGTTTTCACCTCCTGGCCAAGAGGAGCAAGCAGCAAGGCTGACAGGGCCCCTCAGCCAATCAGTAGCAGGAAAGCTTGTGCAGGGAACTCCAAGATCAAAGGAGCCATCATGCCACAAGCTGGCCCCGTGATTTAAAATCAGGCTCTAATTATAACACAGTCTTTAAAATACATATTCACCCACATTTTTCCCCGCCACGTGTTGTCGTCTTATACAAAGGATAAGAGATGTTCTGGGAACAAATCATGGTTGCATAGAGAAGGAGACCATTTGCTGTCAGATGCCTACTTCATTCAGTGAATATACTGGAAGGTATGTAGGCCATTGGTGACACATAGGGGTGCATGTGCACCCCCTGAGATTGGCTGTGCACTCCTTGGAAGCACCAGCTGTGAAACTGGAGGTGCCGGCAGAAGTGCACTTCCGGTTTGCTGGTTTCGCCGCTGGCTTGGCAATCAGTCATGGGGGGACCACCCCACCCCCATCGGTGATCTGGTGTTCCCCCAGACTCGGGAGGCGCCAGTTGCCCATGTATGTAGCAGAGGAAGGAGTACCAACTTACCCTTCCTGCAACACCGTGTCAGAGCAGTAAGTCGATGTCATGGACTGAGATACTGGGAATGTCACCTATTGGAGATTTTTCCCAGGTGGTCACTTTGTGTGTATGTCCATGTTCCAGATGCCTGACTTTAGACTGAGGTCTGATTTGCAGAAGTGAGGTAAAATGGGGACAATATCCTCTCTTCACAGGAGTACCAAAAAAATTAGTTCACTAGTGTTCGTCATAGAGACCTAGTTGAATATTTGCTAACAGAACAATTCTGTGTTCTGGAAAATACTGACAAGAAATTCACAAATTCTGTGCATTTTTTCAAAATGTCAAATTATTTTGCAGGAGGGAAATACCATTTCCTGACCAGCTCTGGAGAAGTAATCCGATGCAATAGTGATGACTACTATTGTACATCTGGAGAGGAAATTAATAGACATGTCTTCAGAGCAGGATCTAAACAATGTGCAGAATAACTAAAGACATGTGGTCATATACTGAATGATAAAGAGAAAGCAAAGCACTGATTACCATCCATCTTAGCACTGACTGAGGCACTGGTTTTGTGGAAAAAGTAGTAATTATGCAATTAAAGATTGTATCACAATGCACAAGGCCTGGCAGGTAAAGCAAGGATTTATAGGCAACCTTAGTCCAGGCATTTTCTAACTTCTCCATTCTTGACTGTCAGTCTCAGAGATGTGCACTTTCCTGTGAAAATATACCTGGGTATATACATGCATGTCTCAATCAAAACAGAAAAAAAAAACCCTTATTCAAATGGAAGAAGCATATTATAATATTAAGATGATGATGTATCATGTTGTTTTCACCTGACCAACTGCTCACATCTAGTACTATATATTATTTTTCATTGCCGAGACTGCTTCTTGAGAAATATTTTGTAGTCGGAATAAAAATAAAAGTGGATATATTTAGATGCGTGTAACATTTAATATTCTGTGTGATTCTGTGAGTAACGCATCCATGTTTCTTTTGATTTCAGCATCATTTAGTATTCATTATAGTAACACTGATTAATGTATTTGCCTTATTCATAACCAAGTGTCTTCACTTTTCATGTTCACCTTCACACTTGTCAAAATATACATATCCATCAAAGTAGACTAAAGTAGACTACTGATCAACATGTAAGTCTATGTCACAAGAAAGGTAAACAAGCGTATGTCTTCAGCTTTCCAAGCTGGGATTTTGAAAAACAATGAAACAGGGCAGGATTATCTGTAATATGGTGTGATTTTAAATATAGCATGCTAAAGTTATTGTCTTTCTAATAAGTTAACAGAACAGGACTGTAGACAAGATAATTATCTGCGAAGCCAGGAGACGTGCCACACATTATATTCCTATCTTAGTTTGAAACTATCACTCCAGTACATAACGCCCTTTTAATTATATCCTCCTGTGTTAACCTTTAAATTATGAACTGTATCCATGCAATTTTTTTGCCAACTTTAAGGTATAATTTTGCTAACCCATCTACCTTTTACTTAAGAAGCCTTTGAACAATGGCTGGAATTTATGCAGCTGCTAGCAAGTTATTTAAAGTAAAACAAGCTGCACAACTTGTTCTCTGTTTAAAGCAGAGTTTGGTTTTCATAAGGCAAATCCTCATGTTTCTTCTCAGGGTTTCTTTTAAAAAATTCTTTGCATGGGAAAAGGTCACTTACACATTTCTAGAGAAGGTGAGGGGGCACAATTTATGCCTTTGCGGAAGCAGCAGGAGGCCAAGAGGTCAGCTCTACATAACCTTTGAAATGCACATGAATTTCAGGAGCTGTGAAAAGAATCTCTGGAAATTCACTGGCTGATCCCCATTTTTCCCCCCAGGGGTACAACTCCATTGAACCCATTCTGCCATCCCATTGGTCTGGGAGATTCTGTTTGTAAGGGGATCAGCAGAAGAGACTTGGCTTTAGCCAATGCCTACCCTATCAGCTTTACCTACCTGCCATGCACAGGTCTGGGGATATGAATCCATGAAATAGCTGATTCTTGACTCACCTGTAGAGGGAGAGCAATACATCAGAGCTGACCCAAGTAGCATGGGCACTCAGAATCATGGAAGAGTGTTTGGAAGAAAAAAAAAATTCAAACTAGCCTAGACACTGTCACGGTTGCTCATTTGTTCAAAGTGAGATTTCATGATATTGTTCAGTGTTTCTTAATAAAATCTGACACCAAGTTACCAAGAGAAAACCCTCCACTGAGAAGAGTGTACATGTCATTGAGTCAGGTACCGGCAGCAGCATCATCAGCACACATTAAATTAAAAAGTGTCATCCTGAATTCTTGCAAAAGCTTTGTCACCAGCTACCAAGCACTATCAGACAGTGTGATAAACACACCTGTTCCTGTTTCAGAACAAACCCAGAGATGCCAATCCTGTAAGACCTTGTTCAGGTATGCAAGAGTGGGATCCTAGACTGGCACTATGTAGTCTGGGGAGCAAATGGACGTTTTCAGGCAGAAATTGTTCATGTTTGAAAAATTCTTCTTTCAGAACAAACTATAGATCAGGGCCAGCAATGTTTTTGGGCAGAGAATCATATAATCATAGAAAATTAGGGTTACAAGGGACCTCAGGAGGTCACCTAGTCCAACCCTCTGCTCAAAGCAGGACCAGCCCCAAATATCAGCCCAGCCAGGGCTTTCTGAAGCCAGGCCTTAAAAACCTCCAAGGATGGAGACCCCCTCTCTAGGTAACCTGTTCCAGTGCTTCACCACCCTCCTAGTGAGAAAGTTTTTCCTAATATCCAACTTAAACCTCCCTTGTTCGGTTATCCATCATCACCAAAAACAGTCTAGTTCCATCCTGTTTGGAACCACCTTTCAGGTAGTTAACGACTGCTATTAAATCCCCTCTTAGTCTTCTCTTCTGGAGACTAAATAAACTTAGTTTCCTCCGCCTCTCTTCATAAGTCATGTACCCCAGCCCCTGAATCTTTTTCACTGCTTTCCACTGGACTCTCTCCAACTTGTTCACATCCTTTCCATAGTGGGGGGCCCAAAGCTGGACACAGTACTCTAGATGTGGTCTCAGCAGTACAGAATAGAGCAGAAGAATTAGGGGTGCACTGATAGAGAATGTTTGGGTTCATACTGATCGCTGATTTTTAATGAGCCGTATTGGCCAATACCAATCCGATTCCAATATGCAGCTGGGCAGCATGGAGTGTGGTGTCCGGCTGGTAAGTCTGTTGTGGTGGAAGGGCTGAGGGAGGGGAGGAGAGTGGCATGGGGGGGAAGATTGACACCCCTGAGGTAAGGGAGGGAAGTGAGGCAGGCACTGCACAGCTGGGGCAAGGTGTGGGACAGAGCCATAAGCAGCTTGTCTGGAGAGTGTGGGGGGCTCCCGCTGCTGCACGCACCCCGGGTTGGCATGGGGGGCGTGTGCCCCCACATCTACGCATGGGGCAAGGGCGGGCTGCCGCAGCAGGCTGGGATTGGTGCTGCACTGAGCTCTTCCTGGCGGAGGAAGGTTGGGCTTCCCAACCGCTGAGGGTGGGTGGGAGTGGTGTTGGGAGAGGGTTATGGAGGGACTACAGCCACCCCAAAATTCACCGTTGCCCCCCCAACTCCCACTCCCAGTGCCACTGCTGCCCACCCTGAGTGCAGCCTGGCCCAGCCTCCTGCCGGGAAGAGCCTGGCTATGCCCCCGGCCCACAGCAGCAGCCCGTCCTTACCCCACGCAGATCTGGGGGCACACGGTCCCCTCATGCCCTCCCAGGGAAAGTGTAGTGGTGGAAGCCGCCCCCCATGCCCTCTGATGAGCTGCTTGTGGTTCTATCCCCGACTCTGCCCCCACTATGCAGCGCCTGCCCCTTCCCCCAGCTCCACTCCCCATATGTAACATAGGGATAATTGTTTTTCCCAGGGGTGTTTATAAAAGTAACTGCATTAATGATTATAAGGTACTCTTCTGCTATGGTAATATGGGCCCTGCTAAGTACACGGGAGAAATAGAACAGTAACTGTTAATCTAAAAAATAATACAAGGCCCCTCACTGCTGGGGCCTTGATCTGTCCCCCACACCCCTTCCCCCACAACTGACTTAGCAGTCAGACCCAACTGCTCTCCATACTGCTGGGCTGAGCTCCTGGCTGCCTGAGTGCTGCGTGCAAGCATGGGGCATTTATCAGTGGCATTATTGGCCACTTCAGCTAAAAAAAAAAAAAAAGCCGATTGCCAATACAGTCAATTTTCCTTATATCGGTGCTGATCCAATATGGGACCAAAGCATCAGTGCAGCTCTAGGAATAATTACTCCTAATAATGCAGTCTAGTATGCTGTTAGCTTTCTTGGCATCAAGGGCACACTGATGACTCATATGCCACTTATTGTCCACTGTAACCCCCGGGTCCTTTTCTGCAGAGCTGCTGCTTAAATAGTCAGTTCCCAGACTGTAGCAGTGCATGGGATTCTTCCATCCTAAGTACAGGACCTTGCATTTGTTCTTGTTGAACCTCATGAGATTTCTTTTGGCCCAATCCTCCAATTTGTCTAGGTCACTCTGAATCCTAGCTGTACCTTTCAGTGCATCTACTACACCCCACAGCTTGGTTTTATCCACAGACTTGCTGAGGGTGCAATCAATTCCATCTTCCAGATCGTTAATTAAGATATTGAACAAAACCAGCCCGAGGACAAACACCTGTGCTACTCTACATAATATTGGCTGCCAACGAGACAGTGAACCATTGATTACTATCCGTTGATCCACACAATCTAGCCAGCTTTTTTATCTACCTTACAGTCCATTCATCCAACCCATACTTCCTCAGATTGCTTGCATGAATGCTGTGGGAAACCATATCAGAAGCTTTGCTAAAGTTAAAGTATATTACATCCACTGCTTTCCCTGCATCCACAAAGCCAGTTATCTCAGCATAGAAGGCATTCAGTTTGGTCAGGCATGATTTTCCCTTGGTGAATCCATGCTGACTATTCCTAATCACCTTCTTCTCCTCCAAGTGCTTAGAAATGGATTCTTTGAGGCCCTGCTCCATGATTTTCCCAGGGAATGATGTGAGAGTGACTGGTCTGTAGTTCCCTGAATCCTCCTCCTTCCCTTGCTTGAAGATGGGCACTATATTTGGCCTTTTCCAATCATCCAGGACTTCCCCCAATTGCCACAAGTTTTCAAAAATAATGACCAGTGGCTCTGCAATCACAGCAGCCAACTCCCGCAAAACCCTTGGATGCATTGCATCTGGCTCCATGGATTTGTACATGTCCAGCTTTTCTAAATAGTCCCTAACCTGTTCTTTCACCACTGTCAGCTGCTCACCTTCTTCCCAAACTGTGCTGCCTGGTGCAGCAGTCTGGGAGCTGACCTTGCCTGTAAGGTAAAAAAGGCATTGAGTGCTTCAGCCTTTTCCTCATCATCTGTCACTAGATTGTCTCCCCCGATTCAATAAAGGACCCACACTTTCCCTGACCTTCCTCTTGTTGATAACATATTTATAGAAGCCCTTCTTGTTACTCTTCATGTCCCTTGCTAGCTGCAACTCCAATTGCGCTTTGGCCTTCCTGACTTCATCCCTGCATGCCCGAACAATATTCTTATACTTCTCCCAAGTTGTTTGTCTAAGCTTCCACTTCTTCCTTTGTACAAGCTTCCTTTTGTGATAGTGGGTCATAAACACTCGCAACCTTGACTTATAAGATATTAGCATGCCAGGGGTGGGTGGTGGAGGAACCACAAGGGGCCCCTCTTTGTTGTGGTACCGCAGCCAAGACCCCTTCCCTACCATTCTTCCCGAGGTGTGCCAAGCAAAATGCCTTTTGTGCCATGCTCTGGCACACATGCCTGGGGTTCTCTATCCCAGCTATAGATGGCAAAAGCCCTTTTTAGATTTCTTAGTACCTAGAACCTGAATGTTTGTCATCTTAAAAATAAAAGAATGATACTTTCTAGTTTGTAGAGTTTTACAGACTGAGAATATATATTTTTAAAAACTCAATGCCCTTTGAAGACAAAGTTTTATTGACTTGCCAAATATGCTGTGAGGCCGATTATCATTCTTTAGAGCTGTGATTCATGCAGTCTCCAAAGGCAGTCAAACAAACAAAAGCATAGACAGGGAAACACCGACAGGGAAAACATCCTGGTGTATATCATTCTGACTTAGCTTTAGTTCCACCTTTACAGGTACCTAGAAACCACAAATCCAAGGGCTGTGTTGGTAAACTGTTTGGAGCTTGACGTGTTTGCATTTATGGTAAGTTTAAATACAGTAGAAGTTAATAAGTCTGTTTTGCAGGTGGGCACATGGATTCAAGGCCCTGTACTTTCAGAGGAAGAACAGCTCTGGAGTGGATTTTAGGTCACGGTTTGAGAACACCTCTGATACATGAATTCTCCAGCTTATAAAACTCCCAAAGTGTATGAGGTTTGTATTTGCAATCATTACCTAGAGGTGGCAGCTGAGTCATGCTATCTTCAGTAGCTTCTCCTTGGATTTAATCCTCTTGATGCATATAGAAACACACAGGGTGCATCCACATGTATGCTTTACTGTGGAGTAGACTAATTAGCTCCTCAGTAAAGTGTCACTGTCTACATATGTGCCAGTATTAGGGCACAGTAAATTAATTAACTCCATTGTAAGATAGTACTGTTCAGGACAGTAGTTTACTGCACTGAAATGCATGTGTAGATGCTGACTGTGGTCATAAATTACACCCAGTCAGCCTAGCCAGCTGGGGGCCTGCTCTGGCACGGTTCAAATTGCTGCTGTCCTGGGAGCATGTATAGATGCTACACCTGGGAGCAATTTAATTTGGCATAAACTGCTCCAGAGTTTACTTCACATTAATTTCACATGTAGATGCACCTACAGAGGAATAGGGGACCCGATTGCCTTACAGCAGTTGCAAGGAAGTAGTACTTCAGGAAGAGGACCACAATAAGGGAAAAGACATAAACGAAGAGGGAGAGTCAGGAAGGCTTGATAGACAAAAGCATTTGCAGAGGATGTGCTGAATAAAGGTAAATACTTATGTCTGGCTGAGGCAGAGTGTGAAATATTTTTAACATGGAAAAGCTGGAAAAGGCTGATGGTACAGAATGCAGTATGTGAAAGAGAAGCCTTAGTCAGTTTAGTCGTTGGGAGTGGCTGATTGATCTTTCTGCTCCCCTGAATGAGGGACTTTGTGACTGATTAGGCCAAGATTGGATATGATATTTATTTTTTATTTGGCAGCATGCATATCGTCCCCTGGCACAAAGACAGTACAAGTAGTTAGACTCAAAGGTGCAGAGCAATTCTGCCATTAAATCATGACAAACAAGAAAAGACTATGGCCTGCTACCATGTCCCTATAATCATATGTCTGATTTTGATTAGAGATAAGAACAAATTTTAAAATGGATTAACACCAAATGAAAGAGAAAACAAATATAGAAGTAAACCCATTCTGTGTTTTGCTTCCCAAATTACAGTTCTTAACAATGCCATATTTGTTGCTAGATGGGTAGCACACTGCCTAGCTAGCCCATTTGTATACAGATACCACACTGATCCCCACAACCCACTAGTATGTTGAGCTGACAGAATCACTCCCTTGGAACCATCACTTACAGAGTATCCCAATGAGAGATGTCATAGCAGCAGCAAGTCAAGATCTGATATTGCACTGACTTTCTTCCTTATCAAAGCCTCTTTCAGATATGTGCATGGCACTGCATTCAGGGTTTAGTCAAAATTATTATGCCTAAACTGTCAAAGAGGGGGGAGGGGTGGAACAGCCAAACATCTTGGCACTCAGCAGGAGCACATGAGAGTTGCAACCCAGCATTCTCTTACTAGACAGGGCCACTGCACATTCTCATTAGAAACATGACTTCACATAGAAGTACGCGTGTGACAAGATACCTTGTTGTCACTGAAATGGGAGATGATTCTTATTTTCATGTTTTCTTTTGTCACTGCTTGTTACAGGGAAAGATCAAGTTTCCAAATTTAAATGTATCAGGTTCCAGGTTAATACTGTAAATACACTAAGAACTAAACAGCACTTACTGGAATGAATTCTAATGTCTGCAATATCATACCTCTTACCTTCTTAACCTAAGTTCTACTCCCATATATTTGACTACATATTTGTCATAAACTCAACACAACACGGAATACCAAGTTACATACACTTTCCACTTAAATATTTTCAGTTTCATACTTTCTGGTTTTATAGTAGTTAGGGGTCGGAAGGGACCTGAATAGATCATCTAGTCTAACCCCCCCCACTGGCCAGAGCACACACTGTGATCACACAACCCCAGACAGGTGTTCATCCAACCTCTTTTTGAATTTACCCAAGGTAGGAGCGAGGACCACTTCCCTGGGAAGTTGATTCCAGATCCTAGTTACCCTAACGGTGAAATAGTGACTCCTAATCTCTCACCTAAACCTATTCTCCAGCAGTATGGGAAACTCTGGGTGTACACAGAAATGCAGCTTCCCACCATTAACTGAGAACTCTTTGCAGAGTTACAACGATCCCCTGAAAAAACCAGAAGTTCACTGCTAGTTCCAGGGGGGAAGGGAATCTTACTGCTGGCTGCCAGGCTGCAGCCTGTTTCCCTCAGCAACAGCCCCTCCTCTTTCCTACTCTGTCCCCATTTCAGAATTGGAGGCAGGAAAGGGAGCAGACAGAGCTCGTTCTAGGGGCTCCCCAGCTGGAATTGGAGAGTGAGGTGGGTGAGTTGGAGCCACCTTGGGGGGCAAGGGGCTCCAATACACCTGCCCCACCAACCAGCAGGGGCTGAAGAACCCCAGACCGAACTCCCTCTGCTTCCTTCCCCCCCCTCCTATTCTGAAAACAGCAACAAGCTGGCAGGCAGTGCAGACAGAAGTTAGAGTAGACACTCTGTTTTGAAATGTTTTCATCTGACTCCTCATGTAGTGAGGGTTCAGATTTTTACCCACTTGGCCATTTTTGAAGCAGTCTGCAGCTGTGCACTTGTGTTTGGTCACAGCTATAGACCGCTTCCTGTCATTTCTGTCTGCACCCTCTAATTTACAGAAACAATATTTAAGCTTATGCGTTTGGGCCTTAGCCTGGTCTTAGTACTAGTTTTTCTATCACAAAATGGTTAATATTTGATAATTAAGGCAGTTTGACTTTACAAGTCAGAAAGGTGACAAATACTGTGTCAATAAAAATTATAATATTCTTCTTAACTATATGACTTGAGCCAACCATCATTCATGGGGTGGCTCAAAGATAGGCACTTGTCTCAGGTGGCATGTATAATTCACTTATGGCCCCACACAGTGGAATCATACCAAATCCATGCCCACTGGGCTTAGGATTTTCACAGAGCTTCCTTTCTCCCTTAATCTCTTTTTAAAGTCTCATCTACAGTGGTAACTACAAGACCCAAGGATTCTAGATTCCTTACTTATCCATTAAAAGCGCGTATACAAATCTCAAAGGAAAAGTTCAAACTGACAATGATCTGCAAAATGAAAAGTAATAAATAAAGGTATGAAAGCCTGACAGATAGCACTTGAAATTGCTGGTGACTGCTTGAAAAAGATGTCATTAAAAGCAGTTTCATTCAAAAGGTTATGCAAGCCAGTTTCCATTTCTTCACAGATTTTAAGCTTGAAGGAAGCGTTAGTTCATCTAGTCTGACTTCTATATATAATAGGCCATAGAATTTCACCAAGTTACTCCTCAAACATGAATTATTGCACTCAAAAGATTAGAGTATACCTTCCCAAAAGAGATATAGCCATGCTTTGAAGATGCCCGTCTACTTCCTGTGGTAGTTTATACAATGGTTAATCACCTTCACTTCTGCTTCCAAAATGCCTTGAATTTGTCTGGTATTCACTTCCATCCATTGTTTCTGGCTGGCTTTTAGTCTAAAAAGTCCGGTATTACCCAAATACTTAATTTTGCTAAGGAACTTATACCCTATAACCAGATCACCTATGGAGTTTTAAAAAAGAAATTACAGTAGATTGACCTAAATTTGTTATCGTAAGATATGTTTCCTGCCACTAAGTGTAGAGAATAGCCAGAAGAATTACTATCTCCAATTTTAAATATCCAGTTTAAAACACAGACCTCTCATTTGCATTATTGGGTAGCTTAATCAATCGGTCAAAGAGCAGGAGTCTGGAAATCATACTATTAATGAAATAAACAGTAACAAACAAGCTTGTACAAACCAAAGCTGTCGACTGCCCCAGCTAGTACACACACTGAGGGCCCTGTTCCTCCCAGCTACCTTTTTAGAACAGGAAAACATAACAATTTGCAGAGCTCTAACAGTGATCTGTTCAAGGCCTGAACACAGGATTGTATTATCTCACCAATGCCATGCAGACGAGGAAGAAAATCACCATCCTATTATCTAAAGATTGTATTATCTCTTTCTGTCAGAAGACTGTGCTGGGGGTTTATGTTCAATTGTTTTTCTTTAGCCCATCTTAATATTTGCATCATACTCATCTGAACGTATGACATGACTATGCCTTTATGTTACCATAATTTTCACCTTCTCATTAAGCAGAACAGCTTTGAATCAGCTGTGTTCATAGCTCAATGATATGGTGAAAAAGCACTGGCCATTCAGTTCACTTGAATTAAGAAACAATTCTAAGCTTTAAATAAAGTTTGCAATGAGTTCTCTTGCTCTGGGAAAAGTGAAGCAGATATGTTAATAGTTCTTTATTTTTATGACCCTTTTTCCAAAGCAGAAAATTGTCTGTATTATTTTTTAGATTAACAGTTACTGTTCTATTTCTCCCGTGTACTTAGCAGGGCCCTATTACCATAGCAGAAGAGTACCTTACAATCATTAATGCAGTTACTTTTATAAACATCCCTGGGAAGAATGATTATCCCTCTGTTACATATGGGGAGTTGAGACACAAACACAGTGATGTGGCTTGCTCAAAGTAACACAGGAAATCAAACAAAACTCAGGGAACTCAATCCAGAATTCAACTACTATGCTAAGGTCCTACCCCCTGAAATATCATCTTGTTTCCCATTGTGCTGGGAAGGGTGTGAAGGGAAGGAAAAGGTACCCATACAGCCCCCAAAATTGGTAAGTGATAGGGAGGTTGGGAAGGAGCATATGTAGGACTCAAGGCAGTTTTTAAGGCTTTTAAAATTTTTGATTTTTAATTGATAATGTCTCTAAGTGTATCCATAAGATACTGAAAAGCATCCACCGTTAGGCAGGCATTTACTGGAACTGGAAAACTATACTTTTTCCATTTATATCGACTCAATCCCATTGTATTCCATAGATGCCAGTTACAATGAAAAATTCTATATGTAAAAGGGTAACAGGGGAGACCTCATGGAAAACTGTAACTATGACAACCTGCATTGTTATTACTAGGGCTTTCTATTGTATCTTTTTGTGTATACACATGCAGTATGACTGTCAGCACCGCTCTGGGAGTGGTACTTACTTCTCAGTATGTGCTACATAAACACTGGGACCAAATACTGGAGCCAGCTGGGTCCCATAGAGTTATGTGGGTATGAGCGAGAGCAGCATATGTCCAACTTAATACTGACAGAATTACTTCTAATTCAATGTTTAGGACTTACTGCTAGCTTTAACAAGCTAGACCACTGCTGGAGCAGATACCTGGAGACACTGTGCCTCTGAAACATGTTACACTTCTAAAAAGCTTTGGATGTAGGCCAGGAAGAAGCATCCCTAACCTCCGTTCAACAGCATTCCCTCCTCACCTTCCCAGCAGAGCCACAGCGGTGATGGTTGCCATTTTTGTGTCCCTTAAGTGGAACTGGTGTCCTAATCACCCACTCCTGATAAACTATTGATGTCCTCAGACTTGTCCTGTCCAGAAACACCTCCTCTGGATCACAGATCAAACTGGCAGTGCTTCTAACGCTTATTTGTACAGCACACCAAGAACCACATTATACCCTACCCGCCTGGAAACCTAGAGAACTTCTCTACTTCAGCAGTCTTGTGCAAGCGCAGCATAATTAACACCCAGATTGTTGAGTATCCTTCTCAACAGATCAAAGTGTTTCGGAAAATTAAAATTTTAGCTTGAACTTCCTAATAAAGGCCTATTAAATATCACTGAAGGGCTGACCTTAAAAGGGGCGTGAAGGGCAAGTGGAGGCGTAAGTGTATGTGTACATAAAACAGTGCACTGCAGAAGTATCTAGGCTAGCTCTTTCCTTGTGCTAGGAGCTCGCTGTTCTGTTCCATTTTGGTTTTTTCCTTGTCCCTGGGAGAGCTCACAGGAAAGGAGCATAATGAATCATCTTAAAAAATTAACTCCCCCCACCCCTTTCCCATTCTCCTAGATTTAAAGAAGTTGCTTTAAAGCTATGGCTTTGCTGTAATGTGTGTGATGGTGTTTTTATACCTACAGTATAAATTCTTAAAAACATAGTTTTTAAAAGAAAATGACGACTGACCCTTAAGGAACGTAAAACCCATTGCTACGATGAACTTGATAAATGAATCTTTTCCTGCTCAAGAGCACAGGGTATAACCTTTAAAAGTTAAAATGCAAATATACTATTGCTGTCTATCTGGATTAGACATACAGAGATTACATTTTTGGCAGGACTGATGAACATTGGTCTCAGGGGATTAGAGAATTCTGCATTACTTCTTGAAATGTTCTACCCACTGCAGCCTGCTCTTCGGCGAAGACACATTGCAATCTGCCTTTTAAAACAGTTTATAGCTATTTTGTAAAATAACAACAACAAAAAAAACCACAGACTTCAGCACGATATTCATTATTTTCCAAGATAACATTCTGCATTTACTTAACACACACACATGCAAGACCAGTGATATAAATAATTTCATAGATTTCATAGACACTTGGGCTAGAAGGCACCCCGGAGGATCAAGTCCAGCCCCCTGCCCCAAGGGCAGGAAGTCAGCTGGGATTATAGGATCCCAGCAAGATAGACATCCAAATATGTCTTGAAGGTGTTCAAAGTAGGTGCTTGAGCCACCTCTGGCAGCAGTCTATTCCAAACCTTGGGGGCTTGGACAGTAAAGAAGTGCTTCTTTATGTCCAGCCTGAAACGGTCGCAGGTGAGTTTGTAACCATTTGATCTTGTCACCCCTTGGGGTGCTCTGGTGAATGGACGTTCTCCCAGATCCTTGTAAGACCCCTGATAAACTTATAGGTGGCCTCCAGATGGCCCCTGAGCCTGTGCTTTTCCAGGCTGAAGAGTCACATGGCTCTCAGCCTCTCATCATAAGGTCTGTTTTCCTGACCTCTGATCATGCACGTGGCTCTCCTCTGCACCCTCTCAAGCTTCTCCACATCCTTTTTGAATTGTGGAGCCCAAAACTGGACGCAGTACTCCAGCTGCGGCCTCACCAAGGCCGAATACAATGGGAGGATGATGTCCCGGGATTTGTTTGAGAAGCATCTATAGATACAAGCCAGCATTTTGCTCAGTTTACTAACTACAGCATCACATTGAAAACTCATGTTCATCTTGTGGTTAATTATGACCCCTAAGTCCCTTTTCTCTGTAATGCTAGCCAGCGTAGCACTGCCGAGCCTATAAGCATGCTACAGGTTTTTCCTCCCCAGGTGGAGAACCTTGCGTTTTTCGGTGTTAAACACCATCAGGTTCTCATCCGGCCATTTCATGAGCCTGTCAAGATCTGCCTGGATCACCCTCCTGTCATCAGGGGTGGATGCTCTACCCCAGAGTTTGGTGTCATCGGTGAACTTGGCCAGCCCACTTCTGACACCAATGTCTACATCATTGATGAAGATGTTAAAAAGTATAGGCCCTAAGACAGAGCCTTGAGGAACTCCACTGGTCACCGCGCATGATGACGATTGACTTCCATCAACCACCACCCTCTGGGTCTGACTGCGGAGCCAGTTCCCCAGCCAGCAGATCATGGTGAGGTCGAGGACGCAATTAGCCAGTTTTGCCAAGAGGTGATCATGGAATCCCAGATTGAAGGCTTTTTTAAAGTCAAGATACATGACATCAATCTCTTCCCCCTTGTCGAGGTGATAGGTGACCTGGTTGTAAAAGGGAATGAGACTGGTCAAGCAAGCCCATGCTGGGTATCCCTCAGGATATTGCCATCAGCTAGTCTGTTAAGGATGGTCGCTGATAATTTTTTCCAAGACCTTGTCCATGATAGAGGTCAGATGGATGGGCCTGTAGTTTGCTGGATCCACTTTCCTCCCATTCTTGAAGATTGGCATGAAATTAGCCTTCTTCCAATCTTCGGGCACTTCACCTGAGCACCAGGAGTTCTCAAAGATCTGTGCCAGGGGCTGAGCTATGATGCTTGTCAGCTTTTTGAGTACCCTTGGATGTAAACCGTCATAGCCGGCTACTTGAAGGTATCCAGCCTGTCAAGGTGTTCCTTCACGAGGTCAGCTTCAATGGAGAGTAAGGAGTCTCCCTCACCTGAGCCTCCCCAACCCACAGTGGGCAGGGGGGTCCCTTGGGACTGGTGAAAAACTGATGCAAAGTACCCATTTAGCAAGTTTGCTTTTTCATGGGCATCAGTTGTCAGTTGTCCCATCTGGTTCAGCAGGGGTCCAACGTTGCCCTTGCTTTTCCTCTAGCTTCCCACATATCTAAAAATGGACTTTTTATTGTCCTTGATATTTGTAGATAGCTGGAGTTCCATTGCAGCCTTGGCTTTCCTGGTTTGCTCTCTGCAGGTCTGGACCAAAGCAGAGTATTCCTCCTTGGTGGCGGTTCCATTCCTCCATCCTTTGTAGGTCTTCCTTTTAAGATGCAGGAGGTCCGCTAGTTCCCTGGAGAGCCAAGGGGGCTGCTGTGCTCTTTTGCTGCCTTTCTGCTGAGATGGGATAGACTTTGCTTGCACATCCAGGATTGCTCCCTTGAGGAGCAACCTCTTGTCCTGAACTCCCCTCCTCTTTGGGTTGTGGCCCTTTAGGGCCTCACTGACAAGCCTTCTGAGTTTGTCAAAGTTGAGGACTTCTGTATTACTGACCGATTTGCCAGCTTTACGGCAGATGGTGAAGGTGATCAGCTCATAGTCACTGTCACCCAGCCTCCCTTCGATCATTAGGTAGCTGATTAGGCTGTTCCAGGTTGCCAGAACAATGTTGAGCAGCGCTTTACCTCTCATCAACCCGTAGACTTCCTGCGTCAGATGGAGGTCATCCACACATGAGAGAAAGCTTTGCGACCGCTCAGATTTGGCTGAGCGCTCCTCCCACAAGATGTCTGCGTAGTTAAAGTCTTCCATGACAACCATACACCAGGAGCACGCAGCCTCAACCACTTCCCTGGAAAACTTCTGGTCAAGGTCTTGACCCTGGGTAGGGGGTCTGTAGTAGACTCCCACCATAGTATCCCCTGTACCATGTTCCCCACAGATTTTAACCCAGAGGGTCTCAAGTCTTCCACTGCGCATGCCAATGTTGCCTTGCAGGGATGCGTAGCTTTCCTTGACATAGAGCTACACCCCCGCCCCTCTTGTCTACTCTATCCCTTCTGTACAGGGCATAGCCATCTATCCCTGTTGTCTGTCATGGGTGGAGTTCCATGAGGTCTCTGTTATCCCTATGACATCATAGTTATTTGCATTTAGCAGGAGGACAAGTTCCTCCTGTTTATTGCCCAGGCTCCTTGCATTTGTGTAAAGGCAGGCAAGTGTCCCCTTGGGGGCCCTAGCCTTGCCTACAGTTCATTCCAGGGCTGGGGCAGGGGTGGGTTCCCTTAAGTGTCTTGGCCTGCTGGCTTTGCAAGGGTTGCTCAGTGGGCCAGCAGTGGCAGAAGTCTCCTAATCCCCCGGTGGGCTTAGATTAAAGCCCAGTGGAGCAGGTTAGCCAGTCTGGCTAAGAGGATCCTCCTCCCCAGTGGTTAGTGGTAGAGGCCATCCCTTCCCAGCAGCTCACTGCCTCTCTCACCAAAGAGCAGACTGTGGTCATGGAAGCCAAAGCCTTCCTGATGACACCAGCGCCGTAGTTTTTGGTTCACTACCTGGATCCTCCTCTTCCTCCTCCACCCATAGCCCGAGACTGGGAGGATCGAAGAAAACACCACCTGTGCCCCCAGACCCTTTAGCCCTGCTTCCAAATCCCTGTAGCGCCTCATGACCCAGATGGGAGGGTTCTGAGCCGTGTCATTGGTGCCCATATGGATTAAGAGCATGCATGGGGTACTGGTCCATGGGCTGGAGGAACTTAGGGATCTTCTCCACAATGTCTCGGATACAGGCTCCAAGGAAGCAGCAAACTTTCTGGGCTAAGGGGTCAGGGCGGCAGATTACCCCCTCAGTCCCCCTCAGGATGGAGTCTTCCCACAACAAACACTGTGCATTTTGTCTTGGGGAGAGTGGGGGCGGTAGCTACAGTATAGCCTGTGTTGCCTGCGGGGCCTGGCATCTCAGCAGTCTCTGCTGGGGCTGCAAGAGGTTCATACCTGTTGCAAAGCTCCAGCAGGGCAGGGGATTTGGTGCGGCAGGCCTTGGGGCCTTTGACCACCTTGGTCCAACTCCTGGGCTGGACAGTAAGGGAAATCCTCGAGTCCTCCCTTGTCCTAGAGGGAGACCATGGTCTACCTTTTGCCTCCTGGGAGAAGGGCCTGGCAGTAGGAGTCAATTTCCTGCTCGCAGTCCCTGATGGCACGCAGTCTCTGGACTGTGGCCTGGAGCTCCTCTAGCTGGTGTGCCAGAGACCCCAAAAGGAAGCAGACCTCACAAGGGGAGGTGGCCATTCTCCTGGGCCCCAGAGCCTGAAAGAGTGATAGGCAGCCCCCACAGCTGAGAGCCAGGGGCTCCGTCTGCATGGACCCCGGAACCATGGGCTCCATCTGGGTGGAGGCCTCTGAGATGCCAGGGAGGTGGGGCACAGGACCTGAGGGGACCCAAGGGGTGCAGCGTGTGCCCATCCATGTCATGCTGCTGGTGGGCTGGCTATGGCTGGGACTGGCTTCCCTAGGGGGGTTCACAGGCAGGGCCATGGGCCCTCCTGCATGAATAATGATACTCTGGCTGTAACAGAAAGGAAAATTTGGCACCTAGATCTATGCAATCCTCTGCAAGTAAGACGAGCACAAATTCATTCTAGGACTCAGGGCACAGCTTTGGGGCTGGGGTTAGCAGCTGGGCTTTCCCAGCCCCAGGAACGTTTTCCAAACATGCATAGATATTTGTTAGATCAGGCTATCCCTGTTCCTAATCTAAATTCACCTCCTGTGGTGAACTGATTTAGATTGGGCTAGTCATTTTTTGCCCAATCTAACCTCCCTGAACATCTGTATAGATCAGCACTCAGATTGACTTAACCCTAACTAGGGTTAGATCAGTCTTAGTGTAACAAATCTGCATGTAGCTGGAGACACTGTGGACCTGACTTGCAGAGATACTAAACAACAGCAAATGCAGGCATCAAAAACCAATTCAGAGACTGGTTGTTCTGAAAATTTAGGCCCAAGCATCTTGATCAAGATAGCACAAGGGACTTTTGACTTTTTAAATACTTTATTCAGGGGTTCAGGGGTACAACATTGGTGGCCGCTTGCAAGCGAAAGCACCAACAACTTACTACCAACCCAAAACCGAGATCGGACAAGTCTCTTCGTCCTCGGATCCAGAACCCAAATTGGGCAAGGGAGTTAATGCCCACCCAAGTATTACAAGGAGATCCGAGCCACAGCCTGTCCGCAAAAGTGCGTCCCACGCACCCCAAATCCCGGGCCAAAAGAAAAAACCCCGGGCCAACCAAACCACCCACACATCACACCGTGACAGACACCTTCGCTGCATTTCACGTCGTGTCTCACATGCTACGCGGTCGGCGTGCCGGCCACACAGTCCTAACCGATTCAGACCCTGCTCCATCCCCTCATACACGTCACAAAGCCTTCAACTAAGATAGCACAAGGGAAAGAAAGAAAGAAAGAAAAAAAAAAAGACTTTTGACTTTTAACTACTTTATTCAGGGGTTCAGGGATACAAAAAGGGTGGCCACTTACAAAACAAAAAAAGAAACAAATTACTATCAAACCAAGAATACCATATCATTGCATTCAACACATCACACTGTGACAGACACCCTCACTACATGCCATGTCGTGCCTTACATGCTAGTTATGTGGTCAGAGTGCCGGCCACACAGTCATAACTATAAATAAACGATTTGTACCCTGCTCCATCCAATCATACACATAACAAAAACCTTCAACTTCCTACCCTGGTGAGGGCCCAAGATGCAGCACGAGCTGGAAGTCATAGTCCGACACCAAGCCAGCCCGGTCGCCCAGACTGGTCATGACATCAGAGCGTGTATTTGAGACAGCCGGCCACCACACGGCACAGCGCTCTCTCAAGGGCCCAGCATGTCTCAAAGGCGGGCACTGCCCACCAGAGCACAGCATGCTCAAACTCCAGCGAGAGGTGCAAGAAAGAAAAGAAAGAAAGATCTTGTAGGCTCACTATTGCACTTTAGGGTGTGCTTGTGTCTCTGTGCTTTTAAGGAAGGAAGGAAGGAAGAGAACGAACAAATGAACAAAAGAAAGAAAAAATGAATAAAAGAAAGAAGTACCTGCCACAAGACCCCTTGGAGGGTGCTGCTCCCACAGGACCTGATGTTGAGATTCTTGGTGAGGGGGCGAGTACTGCCCCAGGCCTCGGAGGCTGTTGGTACAGGATGTGTACAGCTCCTCCGCCTTGGGGTCAGATTTTGATTCTGCCTCTGAGGATGAGTTGATGAAAGTTCTACTTTGGGAGGTAGCATCCCCTGACTCAGCCCCGGTGCCGCCTGGCATGGGGAAAGTCCCCACCCCAGAAGCAGAACTTGTTCCTGCTTCTGCGGAACCTCCTTATGCGTCTTACGGAGATTCTTGACCAGACCAAGCACCACCGGAAGGCTGCACGGAGCATTTGTAAATGGTTCCCGAAACCTGAGATGTTTGTGCTTTCCACCAAAGCTGCAGCAATGGCGCTGCACTCTGCCCTGGGGATGCAGCATTATAGTTTTCACCTGAGCAAGCTTGCAGGCAATGTTGGGTGCTTGCTGTGTGATGCACAGGCTGGCAGGCTGTAGGTCAATTTTTGTCCCCTGTCCTGTATGCTTACTCCTCCCTAGTGTTCCCCTCTGCTCTTTTGGCTTTGCCTGTCCCCCTTTCTACACCTCTCATACATGCCTATTATGGCCTTTGGCTCTCTCAGCGCCACCAGCTGCCAAGCTCCTGTACTGCAGAAGGCTCTCTTTGATTTCCTGTGCCAGAGCCAGCTAGGTGTCACCTTTCTGTATGAAACACACACTGACACAGCTAATCAAGCCAACTGGCATGTCGCCTCGCGGGGCTGTGTGTTCCTGGGTTGTGGCACCTCCCTGAGCACAGGGGTCGTGATCCTCTTATTGCCGCAGCTGACACCTGACTCAGCAGTTGCCCAACAGGCCATCCCTAACTGCCTGCTGACTGTTTGTATCTTGTTGGCACTACATCACTGCCTGATCTGTACCATCTATGTACCCACGGTTGGGCAGGAACAGATTGCCCTCCTTAAGACCCTAGCTATTTTTTTATGGAGTGCAGCTGATGGTGACGACCTTCTCTTCCTCCTCCTCTTCGCACAATCAACGAGCAGCTGGACTGGAATGGGCTGTAACCCCAGCTGCTCTCGGCCCAGCAACTGTCAACTACTTTGGAGGCAGTGGACTTCATTGATGTTTGGTGCCACTTCCATGCTGGCGAGAGGCAGTACACCTGGCTGATGGTGACTGCTGATGGGATTGCCATGGCATGCTGTAGCTGCTTGTGCATTGCCAAGCATTGCCTTGCCAGCCCTGCGGAGTGGCTGCATTTAGTCCATCTAGACTCTTGGATCACAGTCCATGGATAGTACCATGGCTAGTACCTAGTACTTCCCTGACCCTTTCTGTGCCTCCTGCCAGCAATGCAGGGGTTCATCTTGATTTATTCCCCTGGGGGGCCTTGTACACATGGGTGGTTCATGTCCACTGTGCCGTCATTTTTGCCACATGTTCTGAACAATGTGCCAGCAGTGCCTACTGGCACTGGCCCTTGGCACCTTTCTTGAGGTGCTAGACTTAGATGTCTCGGACATTGCCTATTTGTTTTCTTTTCCATGCTGGACACCTAAAAGGGTTGTCATCTGGAAAAGATGGCCACCTTCCAGAGCTGTAGGAGTTGGCTTGCTGGGGATGGTTCTGATGCCACCCTGTGACTTCTAGTGTTTGGTCTGGGTACATTTTCTGTTCTAGATAAGAAGACTGTTTATCAAGGAGAATATTGATGAAAGTAGGGACAAGAAAAAGCTGGCAATGAATGTCTAGAACAGTAAAAAGCCTTTGGGTTTCAAATAGACAGAAAGATTAAGGGTTCCTACAGACATTTAGGGCTTTTCTCTAACTCATAGTGCTTTACATATACAGTACCATGAGTTAGAGCTGCCCCCCTCCCCCGCCAAATCAACAGATATTTGTTTGTTGGGACCGGGGGTGGAGGCACCAAAACCTGCCTGAACTGCCTCTGGCCAGCAGGTGGGGACACTCCTTGGAGGCTGCTGAACGAGCCCTCTTTCCCCCCCCAGCCCCTGTCAGCAGGGGAGGAAAGGGGAAGGGGAGGGAGCAACCAGCACAGACCCACTGGCTGCTTTTGAACGCTGAGAGGTGAGGGAGGGGGGATGGGTTTGAATTGGACCCCCTTGCCTCATGGGCCCAGCCCAGCTCTCCCCAATAACACAGCCAGGGAAGATGGGGAGGGGCTGCAAGGCAAAAGGGCTCTCTTCCACCCCTCCCCCTGATCTCTCCCCTCACCCCCTGCCCTGCTCTGGCTATTCAAAAGCAGCTGGCAGCTCTGCTGGCTATGTCTTCCCCTTCTTCCTTGCTCCCTTGCTGACAGGCCTAGGAATGGGGCTGGAATCGTGCTGCTGGCATGAGCACCAGCCCAGACCTGTCTCCATGTGAAAAGTTACCCCTGAAGGGAACATAAGTTTCCTAAGGCACTCTGCTTTAGAACACCTTAATCTAATACCACATTTTACCAGGATTTTTTTTTTTTATGCAATCAGCCACCTTGGGCATTTATACACATACCTTTTAGTCCTGTGACTTGCTGGAGATCCACCACTTCAGAGCAGACTTGATTAATTTAGTCTGCCCTGCATGCGAACTGATGTGCACTGTGCTGCACCGTGAAGCACTGAAATGCACATCAGTGTGCAGAAAATGGTGGTGGTGCACTTTTGAACTAAAGTGCCTTCTATGTGTTTTAGTGCAGAAGTGTGCCGGCTGCCATTTTCTCAGCACGGACACACATTTTGCCGTTTTGACAACTGCAAGCAATGCAGCACCAGGTGTTTTTCAAAGCACCCAGTGCTGCAATGCTTGCATGTGTAAAAATGCCCTCTAAAAGCACTCTGCAGCCACGCACATGTTTTAAATCACAGCTGTAGAGCATTTTCAAGGGCCTGATATCACAAAAAAATGTCACTTGTCTAAGCACCCTAAGGCACTGTCTCTGAAAATGAAACACTTCATGAAATAACCTTGGTTAAGACAGCAAGTAAGGGCAAACCTGAATTCTGTGCCATGACATAGAACTAGCACTTAGTCTACAAACATTGTTCTGCTTTGTCAGCCCAACTAACATGATGGGCAGATGCTTAAAGCTATTTGTAGCAGCCAAAAGACTAAAAACTGTATTCTGTAGTTATATATCATTAGTCCTGTGTTAACTCTTTGATCTGAACTACATAAAAATGTGAAACCCTCTTATTTCACTTTAGAACTGCATCCACAAACCAGGAACATTTATTCAATTTTTTTCCATACGTTGTACAGAGGAAGGTTTTTTTTTCTTTGAATGAAACTGTTCTCTCTGGGTGTCAAGCTGTCATTTATAACAACGTTCTAACTTAGGTAACATAGGCAAGCAACCAGATATTCTTCAGTGTCTCTGACTGGCCAAAGCTGTTCCTTGTAATGGGGATGGGGCAAAGCAGGGCCCTATTTTCTCACAGGAGGTTGCACTTCAAATGAAATCACTAATCCAGTTGCAAGCGGATCTTTCTTGCTACTTCTCCACAAATATCCCACTTAGTCTCTTGTATCATAATGGATGCTTCTACACAAGATGTTTAACTGCACAGTAGCATAGTTTACTGCTCCGTAAGCATGCATGTCTACACATGCACATGCTTACTGTGCAGTAAAAATGCTTAATCACAAATTTACATGCAATTAGTTACGTGTGATTAGTTACTGCACAATTATGCATGTGTAGACGCAACCTGGGAGTGAGTTTGTTCCTGGGTTATTCCTTCCAATAGGGGGCCAGCCTGAGGCTAGCCCCCGGGCTCCAGGCTGGAAGCCTCTCTAGTCCAAGGGCTGGGCCTTTATGGTAGCCCCTGCCTTGGGCCTTTAAAAGCCAGCAGGCATTCAGAGCCCTGAAGCACACCAGCAGGGAGCCTGAGGCCACTCCAGGGCCCCTGTGTCTCCCTAGCCTGCCTGTACCTTGGCACCATTGCTTGGCACTGGACTGCTGCCCACCTGCCAGGCCCATGGTGTCTGGGCCTGCAGGCTGCTCCAGGTTGCTGCAGGCTCCAGCCAGGTCTGCCATCCCCTAGGCCATGCTTCAGGCAGCTTCTGGCTGCTGGGGCTAGCTCCACCTACCTGGAGTCCACCTCTAGCAGTCTTCCCTGGGATTGCAGGTGCTGCAGAGCATTGCCTCTGCTGCACAGCTGTGTCTCACACCAGGCCCTGTGCTGGGCACTGCAGGCAGCACAAGAAAAGCCATGTGGGGGCCCAGATTGCCTGGAGCACCATGGAGTGAAAGCCCCTTCAGCTGAGTCCAACCAGGTGGATGGGGTGGAGGCGGTAGGTGCACAGCAGTGGCCCTGGGACACTGCATGGCAGGCAAGCAGGTGGCTGCTGCATGTGGGGGAGCTGGGAGGGGTGAGGTGGCTGTGGCCCAAGTGGCGGACGGTGCAGTGGGCCAGCAGGGCCAGTGTGGTGCCCAGCAGGAGTGCAGGATGCTGGCTGTCACTGCCAGGGGCAGGGGCTGTCATGGTGTGGGGAAGCAGAGGTGGTGAGGAGAGTGCTGCCTCATGCTATCCCTGCACTGGGCACACTGCTCCTAACCAGAGAAATCGCTGGCCAGAAAGCAGCAAGCAGGGCTGGCTTTTGAAGAGGGCTCCTGGCAGCTGCATCTGGAGCCTTAGTTTTTATGTTATTTTCCCACTGTTTCTTTGGTCTGCCTCAAGGTCTGATACTCTCTACCTCAGCTTCCAAAATCTGCTTCACATGCCTCTGCTTGGCTCTCACAATATGCTGTGCCCATTTCATTCCTTGCACTCTTATCTTGCTCAAAACATCACCTCTCTTGTAATGGTCCACAAGTTCTTGACTATAGTTCTTGACTATGTCTGTTCCTCCATAATCAGTTTTCTTGCAGTGCACCAACTATTTTACTTAGAACATTGTTTTCAAACACTTTCTGACTTTTTCCATGTGCCATTTTCAGCGTCCCGGCTCCCACCCTTATAAAAGGACAGATTGAACAGTTGTACTATAAAGAAAGCTGCTTTTGAAGTTTCTTGAGATTTTCCTAGATGCCGTTATATTACCCAGGCTCAGTGGGCTTACAGAAATGTGCACAAATTAATTCACTGATATTTGTGAAGCTCAGTAAGTAATGAACTTAGTCAAATTACCAATAAATAACTTGATACAAAAGACAACAGATGGGAGCCAGGAAACTCATTACTGGTGTTTGCCGAGTTCTGTTTCAACTGTCCCTTCTGCAAGGAGGCAGTGGTCATTTCCCTTGAGGAGAAGATAAGGGGCAAAGGAGCAGGCATAACTGAATCCCCAACATGGGAAAATTGCACATGTCTTGGGACTGCTTTGAAAAACTAAAGATTTTGAATATAGATGCAGAGTCTCAGCCTGATTTCCAGGTTCCTCAAACTTTTCCCTCCAATAGTTCATTGGTTGTTATCACCTTCCTTCTGCCAGGATGTAAACTACCTAATACTTACTTCCTGCTGGTAGGTAGTGTTGGCTTAGAAATGGTATTTAAAGGCCTGTTTTGGGAACTGGCTTATAGGTATAGCTATATTTATTATAAAATTCAAGATGGGCAGCAGGGATTCATTGATTTGTAAGAACCTGGGTTTCATACACACACAGCTTCTCTGAAAGCCCTGAAAGCAGACCGGCTGTCTAGCATGAAAAATCCAACAGATGAATGCAGCCTGAAAACTGAAGGGGGCATACCATAACACAAGATCACAGCCTTCGAAGCAGACAAGTTGTCTAACACAACAAGGACACTTAGTTTAGAAAACAGCCTGGGAACCAAAGAAGTATGGGAAGACTGTCCCATTAACACAAGATAAGTGAAACCAGCAACAAGGGCCCAGAGCAGCAGGGGGTGGTGGGTGGGAACCTGACGCTTGGTTTTGGGGGAACAGACCAAATTAGGAAAAAGCCTGGAAGGCTACGTGGACATGTGATGACAGAGAGACAACCAAGCAGAGACAGCCATGGATGAAGAGTCAGCAGGAGTCATCAAGGAGGAAGGAGGTATAAAACCAGAGACTTGAGTGTAACAAAGGATCCCTCCCATCCCTCCTTGTTTTCCTCCTCCTCCTCTTCCTTGAGAGGGGTTCCCATCCCTGTACTCCATGAAGGGTCCCTGAGGCCACCATGGATCAAGGGCATACCATCAGCCCATCTCATGTACCTCACCCTCATCTTTTATTGCAAAGTCAAAAACTACAAATGAATTAAATAAGATATCCCACTACTCTGTACTGTGAATGCTGTGCCATTGGTTAAAAGAATGGAGCAGAGCACCAGTCTTTTTAAAAGGCAAAGTAAGGTAACAGTGGTTCTCACTGCACCAGGGCCAAACTAAAGAATAGAAGCCGAGATGGAAAAGTAGTAAATTGTTTTTCAAATACTATCGATGCCTACATTGTTATAGTTACTGCTGTAGCCTATTTGCAGAGTTAAAGTGGTGCTTATTCACTGTGCGTGGGTGAGATTCTTAGCAGAGTAGGGCTGTTAAAGAACTGAGGGGTTTTCTATTCATTTGTAGAAGGAGAAAAATCAGTCAACTTCATTATAATTGTCAAGAAAAAACCATTTTTCATGTTTAAATGTCGGGAATGTTGCAGTGGAATATATCATGGTGCACGGAAATAAAGAAGGTAAATTCCTTCAATAATTGCCACAACATTTACAGAACACACTTTGCAAACCACCATACCTGGTTACTGGAAATTAAAGAAAATAGTTTAATAATCTCCGAACCATGTCACAAATGTCTGGTAGAAACAGGTATATTTTCTCAACTGCAATGAAATAGTAGGCTGTTTCTACTGCCCGAAGGCATGACGTTTAGAGCTGTCTGACAGGCTTCTTTTTTTTCTTTAACATGGACACAAATATATTCTAGCAAATACTGCAAGATCAGCAGCCATCTAAAATGTTTTTAATTCTGCCATATGCATTTGCTTATTTCCTTAAATCGTCTGTCCTAATTAACATAAAATGAATGTAAACTGAAGTGACTGAGCACAAATATGCTACAGCTATAAGAAGAGGACACACGCTAAGCACATCTGAAATGGATTGCTTCTTAGTCCTGGCCTCATGCTATTTATAAATTAAGTAGTAACTGTGTTGGCTATTGGTCCCAGTTCGAGAACAAGTATTTGCCACCAATCCAGTGAGTAACCTTGAGATTCCCAGTGAAATTCTTGAATGAAGGGCCCTGACCAGCAAAATAAAGTTTGGCTTCTAAAATGAGAAGCTGCAAAAATCCTTCATGTTTCGAGTCTAATAAATCTTGACACTTGGGGAAGCTAAACTCTAGTTAGTAATACTTTAATTAGTTTCCCATCACCAAATCAGCCAGGGTCAGCTCAAACAAAGGCATTTTCTCTCTCAACATGGGCCAACATTCAGCATGTGACACTTTTTCCTTACTCCGATTCAATCCTTCTGTTGTGAACTGGGAAATTCAACACCAAAGAGCAATCTGAGAAAGATCTAACAAACAGCACGTCAGCACGTATGTGTATGTTGGTATAAGGAGTTAACAATAAACTAAGACAATAAGTAAGTTGGTAACAACCCACCTTTCAGCAGACAAAAACCTTTTCCTCCTTCCTGACAAGCACTTTCATAAGTGAACTCAAGAACCTAGGAAAATAACCAGTCCTGAAGGAGGGCTTTCCATGGAAACTAGCCACTTTCTTAAGTTATATAGAAATGTCTTCATAATGGTCACTTTTCAGCTTTAATGTACATGTACATGTACATCTCTCACACACACAGAGTAGGTGAGCATTATTAGCCTCGTTTTCCACAAGAGTGAAAAATAAGTCCAGAGAAGCTAACAAGCACAGGTCACAAGCAAGCCTGTTGCAGTCATGGAAATGGACTCTGGGTTTTCAGCCCCTCCTCCCTCCTATATTTTAATACTAGGATTTACACCTATGCTTTTGTTTTCAAGGAAGATAGCTAGAAATCAAATTCTGACAAATCAGAAATTAAATCATCTTCCACACTGTAAACAGCACCTCAGTATACTGACTGAGACCATAAAATCCACAAAATGGACTGTCTCGCTAAACAGCGTGTATTGTGCATCATATTTTTGGACTACTAAAAAACCCCAAGACATTACATACTATGGATTGTAGCTTCATCCTGAAAGGCTTTAATCTGGAAATGCTCAACAGGAATCAGTTATACAGGCTGAATTTTAGAGCACAGTCTTATACAAAAAAGATAGTATAATATTAAAGAATTTGCACTTAAAATATTACACATTCTTACCCTCTAGCCACTTAAGAATGTCCTGATTTTTGCAGTAAGCAAGCTTTTTATCTTGCCTGATGATTGACAGTAAATTATTACATTCATTTCTTTCCTGGGCTGTTTCCAAGCTACATTTGAGTAATAACATGCATAACTCCTACAATATATTTTCTTATTCTTGACACTGGAAAAACAGGATACAATCAACCTTTCTACAGCATACAAAAGAAAAAATGAGATTACAGTATTCATTCTTCTCAGTCCCAGAAACTGAAATAAAGGCAGCCCTTAAACGAAATCCCTTCCTTCAGCAAAATATACATCCCTTGGTCTAAATGAGAGTTGTTGGACTTTTACCTGGAAAACTGTAAAATATTTACCACCTTCAGAATTTGGATCCTCATACCTAAACTATGAATGCTGAAGTTAGCACAATGTGGGTTCCTAGCATAACCAATACTTTTCTTATAGGGCTAGAAAGGGGCTGCTGGGAAGGAAAGGTGGTTGGTTTTCTTGTTAAACACAGGACCATGAGGCACGAGATCTACCACACAGTTCTTCTGCAGTTGCTGGCATGTTATATTTCACCATTCCTGTAGCAGGGGTTATAAGACACTAATGTTTGTAAAACATTCTGGGGTCTTTTGAAGGAAGGCATAACATGTAATGTATAACTGTTTAGAAAACTAAAAAGAACACCTTAGCTTAATGATAGCTTGCATTTCTGAAGATGCCTTCCACTCAAGAGATCTCAGAGCACCTGGCAGATATTACTAGATCTAGTTTCACATACCACCACACCTGAGGCTGTTGTTTTAGGCACAGCTACATGGGCTTCAGTATTTTACTGAGTTGGAACATAAAGATATGATCCATTGGCCACTGTAGTTAATGAGAATGCCTCTGCTGATGTGTGCAGGGTGCTGAATCTGGCTTCCAGGCTTTGTAAAAGGCAGGCAGGTAGCCAATCAGCATTGCAGATGTAACAATAAGATTTAAAGATTGTATCAGTAGGAGGGAAGGGGCACAATTTTGAGGATCTGGCATCAACTATGACAGTAGCTTCAGCTGTCTTTAGCAGTCACAGGTAGCCAAACCCTGCCATACCTATTCAGTTCTGGTGCTCACAAAAAGGAATAAGGTAATCCTACATTTTAGGGAGCAGAAAGATTTATAGTTTCAAAAATATATTTTGACTAATTAGTTGTCAAGAAACACAATGTTATGGTTCTGTTTATCTTTACTCTTCATTTCTAGATATTAGTCAGAAAGAAAAAATTGGCATCATTCAACTGACAGTCTTTTGAAAATGAACAGGTTCCACATTTTGCTGGTATACCAATCAGTTTAGGGACCTATAACATGGTATGAATTGAAGCTCTTATTGTTATTTAGTCTCCCTGAACTGCAAACCTTATTATATTAAGCAAGATGCACTTTTTAATCAAGGCTAACACATTTCAAAGATATCTAGCGATGCTTCAGTCAAGTGCTTTTAATGCAAATGTTACCAGAGGAAAGTGTGTGTGTGGGGGGGATGGGACTTCTTTAGCATTTCAGTCTGTTACTAAGGAATTAAACAGTCAGAAAACAGGATGTCAGATGGCAGTGGCCTTGAATTCCTTTCAGTGCTTTCTTGGCTTTTCTGTGGTTGCCATATAGCAACTGA